>NW_019524624.1:198444-243549 GCF_002814215.2 Seriola lalandi dorsalis | reverse complement strand
ATAAACATGTCAAAAAATGTCATAGTATAGTAAGGCTTAAAAATGTCAAAAAATGTCATAGTATAGTAAGGCAAAAAAAGGTCAAAAAACGTCATACTATATTGAGGCATAAAAATCTTAAAAAATGTCACAGTATTGTATGGAAAAAAACTGCATAGTATAGTAAGGCATAAAAATCTTAAAAAATGTCACAGTATAGTAAGGAAAAAAACTGCATAGTATAGTTAGGCATAAAAATGTCATAGTACAGTAAGGCTTAAAAATGTCAAAAAATGTCATAGTATAGTAAGGCAAAAAAAAGGACAAAAAACATCATACTATATTAAGGCATAAAAATCTTAAAAAATGTCAGTATTGTATGGAAAAAAAACTGCATAGTATAGTAAGGCATAAAAATATCAAAAATGTCATTGTATAGTAAGGCATAAAAATGTCAAAAAATGTCATTCTATAGTAAGGCATAAAAAGGTAAAAAAAGTAATCGTACAGTAAGGCATAAAAAGCTCAAAAAACGTCATAGTATAGTTAGGCATAAAAATATTAAAAACGTCATACCATAGTAAAGTATAAAAATGTCAAAAACATCATAGTATAGTAAGGCATAAAAACGTCATACTATAGTAGGCATAAAAATGTCAAAATATGGCATGGTATAGTAAGGCTTAAAAATGTCAAAAAATGTCATAGTATAGTAAGGCAAAAAAAAGGTCAAAAAAAAGGTAAAAAAAGTCATAGTACAGTAAGGCATAAAAAGCTCAAAAAACGTCATAGTATAGTTAGGCATAAAAATATTAAAAACGTCATACCATATTAAAGTATAAAAATGTCAAAAACATCATAGTATAGTAAGGCATAAAAACGTCATACTATAGTAGGCATAAAAATGTCAAAATATGGCATGGTAAAGTAAGGCATAAAAATATCAAAGGCACTATTGTATAGTAAGGAAAAAAAACTGCATAGTATAGTAAGGCATAAAAATGTCATAGTATAGTATGGAAAAAAACTGCATAGTATAGTAAGGCATAAAAATGTCAAAAAATGTCATAGTATAGTAAGGCAAAAAAAAGGTCAAAAAACATCATACTATATTAAGGCATAAAAATCTTAAAAAATGTCACAGTATTGTATGGAAAAAAAACTGCATAGTATAGTAAGGCATAAAAATATCAAAAATGTCATTGTATAGTAAGGCATAAAAATGTCAAAAAATGTCATTCTATAGTAAGGCATAAAAAGGTAAAAAACGTCATAGTATAGTTAGGCATAAAAATATTAAAAACGTCATACCATAGTAAAGTATAAAAATGTCAAAAACATCATAGTATAGTAAGGCATAAAAACGTCATACTATAGTAGTCATAAAAATGTCAAAATATGGCTTAGTATAGTAAGGCATAAAAATGTCAAAAAATTTCATAGTATAGTAAGGCTTAAAAATGTCAAAAAATGTCATAGTATAGTAAGGCAAAAAAAAGGTCAAAAAACGTCATACTATATTAAGGCATAAAAATCTTAAAAAATGTCACAGTATTGTATGGAAAAAAACTGCATAGTATAGTAAGTTATAAACATGTCAAAAAAAGTAATAGTATAGTAAGGCTCAAAAATGTCAAAAAATGTCACAGTATAGTAAGGCAAAAAAAAGGTGCAAAAATGTCATACTATATTAAGGCATAAAAATCTTAAAAAATGTCACAGTATAGTAAGGAAAAAAAACTGCATAGTATAGTAAGGCATAAAAATGTCAAAAAATGTCATACTATAGTAAGGCATAAAAATGTTAAAAAATGTCATAGTATAGTAAGGCATAAAAATATCAAAAAATATCAAAGTAATTTAAGGAAAAAAGACTTCATAGTATAGTAAGGCATAAAAATGTCAAAAAACGTCATACTATATTAAGGCATAAAAATCTTTAAAATGTGACAGTATTGTATGGAAAAAAAACTACATAGTATAGTGAGGCATAAAAATGTTAAAAAATGTCATAGTATAGTAACGCATAAATAGGTAAAAAAAAGTCATAGTATAGTAAGGCATAAAAATGTCAAAAAATTTCATAGTATAGCAAGGCAAACAAAAGGTCAAATAACGTCATACTATATTAAGGCATAAAGATCTTAAAAAATGTCATAGTATAGTAAGGCAAAAAAAAGTCAAAAAACGTCATACTATATTAAGGCATAAAAATACGAAAAATTTAATAGTATAGTAAGGCATAAAAATATCAAAAAATATCAAAGTATTATAAGGAAAAAAGACTTCATAGTATAGTAAGGCATAAAAATGTCAAAAAACGTCATAGTATAGTAAGGCATAAAAATGTCAAAAAATATCATAGTATTGTAAGGAAAAAAGACTTCATAGTATAGTAAGGCATAAAAATGTCAAAAAACGTCGTATTATAGTAAGGCATAAAAATCGTTTAAAAAGGCAAAAAAAGGTCAAAAAAGTCATACTATATTAAGGCATAAAAATGTTTAAAAATGTGACAGTATTGTATGGAAAAAAAACTACATAGTATAGTAAGGCATAAAAATGTAAAAAAATGTCATAGTATAGTAAGGCATAAAAATATAAAAAATGTCATAGTATAGTAAGGCATAAAAAGGTAAAAAAAAGTCATAGTATAGTAAGGCATAAAAATATCACAAAATATCATAGTATAGTAACGCAAAAAAATGGCAAAAAATATCATAGTATTGTAAGGAAAAAAGATTTCATAGTATAGTAAGGCATAAAAATGTCAAAAAATGTCATAGTATAGTAAGGCATAAAAAAGTGTCTTACTATGACAAGTAGTCAGAAGTCATAGTATAGTAAGGCATAAAAATGTCAGAAACTATCATATTATATAAAAGCATAAAAATGTCAAAAAATTCCATAGTATAGTAAGGCATAAAAATATAAAAAATTTCACGGTATAGTAAGGCAAACAAAAGGTCAAAAAACGTCATACTATATTAAGGCATAAAAATCTTAAAAAATGTCATAGTATAGTAAGGCATAAAAAGGTGAAAAAATGTCATAGTATAGTAAGGCATAAAAATATCAAAAATTTCATAGTATAGTAAGGCATAAAAATATCAAAAACGTCATAATATAGTAAGGCATAATAATGGTAAAAAACGTCATAGTATAGTGAGGCATAAAAATGTCATAGTATAGTGAGGTATAAAAATGTCAAAAACATCATAGTATAATAAGGCATAAAAATGTCATACTATAGTAGGCATAAAAATCTCAAAATATCATGGTACAGTAAGGCATAAAAATATCAAAGATGTCATAGTATAGTAAAGCATAAAAAATATTAAAAACTGTCATAGTATAGTAAGGCATAAAAATGTCAAAAACTGTCATAGTATAGTAAGGCATAAAAATGTCATACTATGACAAGTTTTCATAAGTCATAGTGTAGCACGGCATAAAAATGTTAAAAAATATCATAGTATAGTAAGGCATAAAAATGTTTAAAAAAAATGTCATAGCATAGGAAGGCATGGAAATGTAAAAAAAAATCACATAGTATAGCAAGGCATAAAAATGTCAAAAACTGTCATAGTATAGTAAGGCATAAAAATGTCATACTATGACAAGTTTTCATAAGTCATAGCATAGGAAGGCATAAAAATATAAAAAATGTCATAGTATAGTAAGGCAAACAAAAGGTCAAAAAACGTCATACTATATTAAGGCATAAAAATCTTAAAATATGTCATAGTATAGTAAGGCATAAAAAGGTGAAAAAATGTCATAGTATAGTAAGGCATAAAAATATCAAAAATGTCATAGTATAGTAAGGCATAAAAATATCAAAAATTTCATAGTATAGTAAGGCATAAAAATATCAAAAACGTCATAACATAGTAAGGCATAATAATGGTAAAAAACGTCATAGTATAGTAAGGCATAAAAATGTCAAAAACATCATACTATAATAAGGCATAAAAATGTCAAAAAATATCATAGTATTGTAAGGAAAAAAGACTGCATAGTATAGTAAGGCATAAAAATGTCAAAAAATGTAATTGTATAGTAAGATATAAAAACGTTAAAGAATATTAAGGCATGATATGGGGCTTGAACCACATCTTCTCGATTGAAAGACATGTGTCGAAACCACTACACTACCATGTTGAACATTCCACTTTCATATTTAACTTGCTACTTAAATGTCAAAAACACCATAGTATAGTAATGCATAGAAGCATCATAGTATGGTGAGGAAAAAAAAAACAAAACGTAATGGTATAGTAAGCTATTAAAATGTCAAAAAACGTTATAGTATAATGAGGCATAAAAATGGCAATGCATGTCATAGTATAGTAAGGCATAAAAAATTTCATAGTATAGAAGGCATAAAAATGTCAAAATATGTCATGTTAAAGTTAGGCATAAAAATATCAAAAACGTCATTGTATAGTAAGGAAATAAAAACTGCATAGTATAGTAAGGCATAAAAAGGTAAAAAAACCGTCATACTATAGTAAGGCATAAAAATGTCAAAAAACTTAATTGTATAGTAAGTTATAAAAACTTCAAAGAATATTAAGGTATAAAATGGGACTTGAACCACATTTTCCCGATTGAAAGACAAGTGTCCAAACCACTACACTACAAGTCAAACATTCAGTTTTTACATTTAGTTTGCTATATAAATGTCAAAATCATCATAGTATGGTAATACATAGATGCCTCATGGTCTGTTGAGGCAAAAAAAAACCGTAGTGGTATAGTAAGCTACAAAAATGTCAAAAAAACGTCATAGCATAATGAGGCATAAAAATGGCAATGAATGTCATACTATAGTAAGGCATAAAAATGTCAAAAAATGTCATAGTATAGTAAGGCATAAAAATGTCAAAAAATGTCATATTAAAGTAAGGCATAAAAATATCAAAAAATTTCATAGTATAGTAAGGCATAAAATGTCATAAACGTCATGGTATAGTAAGGCAAAAAAAAAAAATCAAAAAAAACTCATAGTATAGTAAGGTATAAAGACGTCAAAGAATAGTAAGGCATGAAATGGTCAAAGTGGGACTTCAACCGACAACCTTCTGATTGAAAGACATGTGTCCTAACCACTAGACTACCATGATGAACCACTCAATACCTTTATCTAGTTGGGCATTTAAAAATCAAAAACACCATAGTATAGTAAGGCATAGAAGCATCATAGTATACTGAGGCAAAAAAAAAAGTAATTGTATAGTAAGCTATAAAAATGTCAAAAAACGTATTGGTATAGTAATGCAACAAAAATCAAAACAACGTCATATTATAGTAAGGTATAAAAAGGTCAAAAACCGTCATGGTATAATAAGGCATAAAAATGTCATATTATGACAAGTAGTCAGAAGTCATAATATAGTAAGGCATAAAAATGTCAAAAAAATGTCATAGTATAGTAAGGGATAAAAATGTTAAAGAATGTCTTTGTAAAGTAAGGTATAAAAATGTGAAAAAAATGACAACATAGTAATGCATAAAAATGTCATACATTGAAAAGTACTCAGAAGTCATAGCATAGTAAGGCATAAAAAGGTCAAAAAATGTCATAGTATAGAAAGGCATAAAAAGATCAAAAAACGTCATAGTATAGTAAGTATAAAAATGTTAAAAATTGTCATAGTATAGTAAGGCAGGAAAATGTCAAAAAATGTCATAGTATAGTAAGGCATAAAAAGTTAAAAAAATCTCATAGTATAGCAAGGCATAAAAATGTCAAAAACATCATAGTATAGTAAGGAAAAAAAACTGCATACTAAAGTAAGGCATAAGAATGTCAAAAAAACTCATACTATAGCAAGGCATAAAAATGTCAAAAAATGTCAAAGTATAGTAAGGCAAAAAAATATCAAAAACGTCATAATATAGTAAGGAATACAAATTTCTAAACATGTCATAGTATAGTAAGGCCCAACAATTTCAAAAAGTGTCATAGTATAGTAAAGCATAAAAATGTCAAAACATCATAGTATAGTAAGGCATAAAAATGTCAAAAAAATCTCATAGTATAGTAAGGCATAAAAATGTCATACTATGACAAGTAGTCAGCAGTCATAGTATAGTAAGGAATAAAAATTTCAAAAAATCTCATAGTATAGCAAGGCAAAAAAAAATCAAAACAACGTCATATTATAGTAAGGTATAGAGATGTAAAAAAAACATCATAGTAAGGCATAAAAAACTGCATAGTATAGTAAGGCATAAAAATGTTAAAAAAAACATCATAGTATAGTAAGGCATAAAAATTTCAAAAAATATCATGGTATAGTAAGGCATAAAAAGGTAAAAAAATATCATACCATAGTAAGGCATAAAAATGTCAAAAACGTCATAATATAGTAAGGCATGAAAATGTAAAAAAATGTCATAGTATAGTAAGGCAGGAAAATGTCAAAAAATGTCATAGTATAGTAAGGCATAAAAAGTTAAAAAAAATCTCATAGTATAGCAAGGCATAAAAATGTCAAAAACATCATAGTATAGTAAGGAAAAAAACTGCATACTAAAGTAAGGCATAAGAATGTCAAAAAAACTCATACTATAGCAAGGCATAAAAATGTCAAAAACATTTCATAGTATAGAAAGGCATTAAAAGATCAATAAACGTCACAGTATAGTAGGCATAAAAATGTTAAAAATTGTCATAGTATAGTAAGGCATTAAATGGTCAAAAAATCTCATAGTATAGCAAGGCATAAAAATGTCAAAAAAATATCATGGTATAGTAAGGCAAAAAAAATCAAAACAACATCATATTATTGTAAGGTATAAAAATGTCAAAAACCGTCATACTATAGTAAGACATAAAAATGTCAAAAAATGTCATAGTATAGTAAGGCATAAAAATAAAAAAAAATGTCATAGTATAGAAAGGCATTAAAAGATCAATAAATGTCATAGTATAGTAGGCATAAAAATTTTAAAAATTGTCATAGTATAGTAAGGCATAAAAAGATCAATAAACGTCATAGTATAGTAAGCATAAAAATGTTAAAAATTGTCATAGTATAGTAAGGCATAAAAATGTAAAAAAACATCATAGTATAGTAAGGCATGAAAATTTCAAAAAATGTCATAGTATAGTAGGCATAAAAAATCAAAACAACATCATATTATTGTAAGGTACAAAAATGTCAAAAACCGTCATACTATAGTAAGACATAAAAATGTCAAAAAATTTCATAGTATAGTAAGGCATAAAAATTTCAAAAAAAGTCATAGTATAGAAAGGCATTAAAAGATCAATAAACGTCATAGTATAGTAGGCATAAAAATGTTAAAAATTGTCATAGTATAGTAAGGCATGAAAAGGTCAAAAAATGTCATAGTATAGTAAGGCATAAAAAGGTAAAAATGTCATAGTATAGTAAGACATAAAAAGGTCAAAAAATGTCATAATATTGTAAGGCATAAAAATGTCATACTATGACAAGTAGTCAGAAGTCATAGTATAGTAAGGATTAAAAATTTCAAAAAATGTCATAGTATAGTAAGGCATAAAAAATCAAAACAACGTCATATTATAGTAAGGTATAAAAATGTCAAAAGCCATCATAGTACAGTAAGGCATAAAAATGTCAAAAACATCATAGTATAGTAAGGAAAAAAAATTGCATACTATAGTAAGGCATAAAAATTTCAAGAAAATGTCATAGTATAGTAAGGCGTAAAAACGTCAAAAAATCTCATAGTATAGCGAGGCATAAAAATGTCAAAAAAATTTCATAGTATAGTAAGGCATTCAAAGGTAAAAAAATCTCATAGTATAGCAAGGCATAAAAATGTCAAAAAAATGTCATCATATAGTAAGGCAAAAAAAATCAAAACAACATCATATTATTGTAAGGTATAAAAATGTCAAAAACCGTCATACTATAGTAAGACATAAAAATGTCAAAAAATGTCCTAGTATACAAAGGCATTAAAAGATCAATAAACGTCATAGTATAATAAGGCACAAAAATTTCTAAATATGTCATTGTATATTAAGACATAAAAATGTCAAAAAATGTCATAATATTGTAAGGCATAAAAATGTTAAAAACATCATAGTATAATAAGGCATGAAAAGGTCAAAAAACATCATACTACAGTAAGCATAAAAATTAAAAAAAATGTCAAAGTATAGTAAGGCATAAATAGGTAAAAAAATGTCATAGTATAGTAAGGCATAAAAATGTCATACTATGATAAGTTGTCAAAAGTCATAGTATAGTAAGGCATAAATAGGTAAAAAAATCGTCATAGTATAGTAAGGTATAAATGTATCAAAAACGTCATAGTATAGTAAGGCATAAAAATATCAAAAAGTCATAGTATTGTAAGGTATAAAAACTTCAAAAAATTGCATAGTATAGTAAGGCATAAAAATGTCATACTATGAAACGTAGTAGTCAAAAGTCATAGTATGGTAAGTCATAAAAATGTTTAAAAATGTCATAATATAGAAAGGCATAAAAAGGTCAAAAAATGTCATAGTATTATTGGCACAAAAATATCAAAAACGTCATATTATAGTAAGGTAAAAGTAACATCAAAACATGTCAAAGTATAGTAAGGCACAAAAATGTCAAAATATGTCGCAATATAGTAAGGCATAAAAATGTCATAGTAATGTAAGAAGTCATAGTATAGAAAGTTATAAAAATGTGAAACAATGTCATAGTATAGTTTACTACAAAAAGAGTATATAATATGACATAAAATATGTCATAGTATATGATATATGTAACAGTAAGGCATAAAAATGTCAAATAACATATTGTCTTTGGCTTGCAGGAGGTAGCTGGAACCAATGTAGGCATAGGGAAAATATTTAAATTTCACACAGAAAAGGGCCATGCCCAGGATTCAAACCAACAACCTTCTCAGTTTGAGGCAACAGTTCTAACCACTGTACTACTCTGTTATAACATCACAATGTTATAGTACAGTAATACATAAAATCGTCATATTATCTTCAGTCATTAAAATGTCTTGATATAGTAAGTCAAAAAATTTCAAAAACTGTCATATTTTATAAAGGCATAATAGTGTCAAACAACGTCATACTATAGCAACGCAGAAAAATATCATTTTATTGTAAGGCATCATTGTTCAGCATCATTAAAAACCTCAATTTGTGGCTGATATTGCTTATTAGTGTATATTTCTGCTGCTGCTGATGATTAACCAAACATATACATACACCATACCAAAGTCATCACATGGATATGGATACATGGACATATTTCCAGTGCAGATGTAACAGCATTTAGCAGTGTTTCAGGGGTCTAAAATATCAACAGAAGGGGGCAGGGTTTGGTGTCGGCACTTTCAAATGAAAGATCACAAAAAACATTCAGGGGAAGCAGGGGGAAAACCTATTTTAGGTCACTGATTTAAACCCCAACTGGAGAGGCCGCTCAGAGGCGGTGGTGCGAAATGGCTAGAAATGATGTTTATATACAACTGATTTGCAACAGAAAATAGGTTTTGAGGGAAACATATCTGGCCAGTGTTTACTGACAACATATTTAATTTGTTTATCCAAATAAAATATCCAATCTCACAGTAAAATAACTGCTGTTAGTGTCTGCAACATTATTAAACTTTTTTATGGTTATGTTTAGACTCTTGCAGCACTTGGTTAAGGTTAGGGAAACATGATCAACTGAAATAGGAGGCACCTGATCTAAATTTTAAGTGTCATAGCAAAGAGTCTGAATACTTATGCTCTAAGGTCATGATTTGAAGCTCCCTTCTCTCCCTTCTAATCTGCTGCTTAATTGTCTGTAAGTTTATTTCAAAAGGAGCAGAAGAAATTGCCTCCTAAACTCTGTGATTACCACCAGTTTACATCGTTATTTTTGGAAACTATAGATCCATAAAATAATAATTAACGTTTCATTTCCCAACATAATGGTCCACAAGCTGTTTCTAAGCCCTCTCCATGCTGAGCTACTGTTGTTGGAGATCTAGTCAATACTGATAAAAAAAAATGAAATAAAATAATTTCTTTTAAATACAGAAGAACTCCCCCAAGGTTGCAAAAACTCCAAAATTGTAAAAATACAGAGGACATGGCCACAGAGCCCTTACACACATATTTTGTGTTGTGGAAACAGCCACCATCATGCTCATCAACGATTTTATTACACTCTATGTCCACATACCCACCTTTGAGTAAAAACAACAGGTTCATACAAATCATGTGTCTCATTTATTCTGGGCCATGCAGAAAATCACAGACTGAGGTAAAAGTCAATAATGCAGGTGGAACAAAATGGGAAAAGGGGGTGTACCAGAAAATTAACACTCTCTTGGGAAAAAGCTTCTGAAAAAGACCAAACATCACAGACTGTTCTGATGTGAGTGTGAGACTGAGATTGATAAAAAACCCCTCTGTTCTCCTTGTGTCCTTTTTTTTATATTATTAGTCATCTATGTCATCTGGTGTTTTAACATCAAACAATCACAGGACAACAATGGAAATTAAATGAGGACAGCGTTTGTTTGCTGATGCTTGTGACATGGTGATAGGTTTGGGTTGGACACTCCAATTTGCTTTTATTGCTTTTTGCAGTACACACATTAGACTTTGGTCAGAAGTGCATTGCATATAAAAGCAGAACCACACAATTGGAGGTGGGTAAATAAAGTGTCAAGAGTATGACAGTTCTGAGACGCAGCAGGAACAAGCTGAAAGGTGATTGCACAGTCATTTACATGGACTTACACTGGTTCATTGGTTGTTCATAAATTAATTAGTCTTTTATCACAACTGAGCAAAATAGAGTTTCTGTTGCTGATTATGAATTCAATAAAAATGCTCAATGATGTGTGTTTACTGTCTGTGTTTGTTCGTGTATTATTTCCAAGCTAGACATATATAAAAACAAAATCACTTCATGGTATGAGATTGTCAGATCACTGAAACTTCACTATAATGTATTTTTTAATATATAAAGACATTTCTCACATGTACAGTCTTTTTCATAACAAAGAATATCAGACATAAAAAAACATATATTAACTTGCAGTGTAAATTGTCAAGGTAAAATAAGATTAGCATAGCACACTGTTGTGGCTTGATATTCTGACATTGTTTAAATTATTTTTTTCCCTTCATCATAGATGTATGGAAAGCACTGTATGCAGAGTTCATCAGTGAAGTTATGAGGCAGAGATAGCTGTGTAGTTTCAATGATCAATGCAAACAATTGCAGTTTTTGGAAACAAAGGGGCAATGAAAAGGCATGATGTAAAAATGTCAGCTGAAGAGGATAACCCAAAACATTTCAAAATGTCAAGAAAAATACTCCTACAAACAACATCTTGCTCTGATTGAACCACTGCTATGAAAAGCTTGTTCCTTTATTTTCTGGTCATTTCTGTGATAAGAATTTTTTCGTGGCCCGAGGGCCTGTGACATACAGTAACTGACAAATGCAATATTTTCCATCATCTTTTTAACACCGTATGTCATGCTATAGCTGACAGATTCTAGTGTCAGACACAGCACGTCGATATTACGGCCTCTGTGTAGGAGACTCTAAATGTCACAGTAAAATTTCAGCCATACATCAATATGAGCACATGGCTGTTTTCCCTGGTTGTGAGAAAACAGCCATGTGAGATGAAAGCTTTTCACGTCATAGACAGCGGCAGCCAGTCACTACCTTGAGAATGAGTAAAGTTAATGCCCTAGAACACTGTCTGTACGGTGTGCACCTTACCTCTGAGAGTCAAGTTTTCTCCATACCACAAGGAGACATTTATAGAGGGCTCAACCTAATAAAGCCTGAGCTGTGAGGACTGCCATTTCTCAGCTGCGGAGTATTTCATTACCACAGGATGGTTTATCTACCCTCGTCATCACTCATATGCGTGAGAACCAAAGCTGCCAGTGGGCGCATAATCAGAGCAATTGAGAAGAATATTGAAAGAACAACAGAAGGCAAGCATTTTATTGATGCATCAAGTCTTTTCTTGAAATGACTGCTATTATTTAACCATAGAAATTAATCAATAATGCTTTGACATCCATCATTGCAGGGTTTTATTGTGTTTGAATAATGGCCTCTGAAACTCCTTGACGATTTAAAAGAAATGATGGCGCACTTTTGATGGGACTATATGAAACTGGGCTTTCAATAAGTCGGAAACAAGCTTCTCTCATCCGAGTTAAACTTACAAAGTTTATAAGGGTCATGTTCCGCCCCTCACTTTAATCTTCCGTCAACAGTTTTATGACAACTTGATGGCCTGTTTTGCATAAATATTCACTTTTTTGTCTTACTTTTCAAAGCCTGCTGGGTGATGACACCTCAGAGTTAACCTGGATCCATCTCTATTCTGTTCAAATGGGTCTTGTTGTGATGCTCTCTCATCCTCTGCATCCTCATCCTCTCCTTCTAATGCTGGCAGACTCAGCCCTGGGAATTTCTCAGAGGCAGCTTGTAGGCTAATTACCCTTATCAAAATCATGACCTGCTTAATGATGGCTGTCTTTAATCGCCTGCACCCTAGCTCGCAGCTACTGACATTTAGTACAATTAATTAATGCAAAGACAACAGGGAATTGGTATCTGCTCCGCTTGGCTAAGATGGCAGCTTTCATTATGTAACACGGTCAGGGGAGGCCTCAGAAAGGGGGGAGGGTTGGCAGATGATATATCACTATCAGAGGCTCGGCTGAAGCAATGGAGATGCTCAAAAGCTTGTTAGTTTGACAGGAAGGTAACACTGGAGGAGTTTCCATGGGAAAACTGTGTTTGGTGTTTTATCTGATTATCTTGCAACATTTTGCTCAAGCTTTATCCACACAATAGTGATGATCTCCAAATGACCATCCTCTAAATGAATTTTCAATTATAGCTTAGTAACCATTAGTCCCACCGATACTAGGATCGGAATGGTTATTTCAAAACACAAGAGCAAAGTTGTATGATAATAATAACAATAATAGTAATAATAATAATATAGATTTTATTTGATTTAACATTTCAGCACCCCTCACCCTGAGCACACAGCCAAGAGAATGCAGGAGTGTCTTAGGAACAACTCTCTGAATGTTCTTAAGTGGCCCAGCCAAAGCCCTGACTTAAGCCCAATCGAACATCCCTGGGGAGACCTGAAAATGGGCGTCCACTGACGTTCCACTTCCAACCTGACAGAGTTTGGGAGGATCTGCAGAGAAGAATGGCAGAAAATCCCCAAATCCAGGTGTGTAAAGCTTGTCGCCTCATACCCAATCCCCATACCTCGTACCCAAGAAGACTGGATGCTGTAATTGCTGCCAAAGGTGCTTCAACTAAGTGCTATTGAGTGCAGACTGATGAGTGAAAAAAATGATCAAATCTAAACGATTTTAGAAGAAGACATAACAAAATGTGACAAATGTGAAGGGGTCCTAATTCTTTCTGAATGTGCTGTATGTGAAACTAAAGGCTGTCTATGTCAAGAATCATTAGGAATTTCAAGTAATAAATCTGCCACTCTGCTCATTGTAAACTGAATATATAAAGAGTGCAATGGTCAGAGATATAGTGCTTTGAAAATCCTCCTCCGATCTGAAGCTGATCCAAGAATAAAGACAAGTGAGGAAAGACATGAAATGTCTGTTGAGGAACTGAAGCAGGAAAAGTCATTTTAATTCAACATTTGAGCAATTCATATGGGTTACAGGAGAGAGCAGATATGAGTGAATAGCTATGATTCACTGGGGAAATTAGTGTGACTCCTCCACTTTAACATTACAACCACAGCCCTGACACTGATGCACTGTAGGAATCTGTTCAGAAAACTAAGAAATAAACTTTCACATTAACAAAACAGCAGCTGAAAACCCTCCAACACCCAATTAAATGATTGTAGACTTTTTCATGTTGAACAGGTGTAATTAGTGATTAATGCTTCACCGCTTTTCTGTTTGTTTCACTGTGTTCTGGCTGTGTTTGCTCCTGCTGCTCTCCATCTGTCAAAAACAAACATGTTTTCCCCTCAGGTGTAAGTGGCCTCTCAGGTTATTTGTGTTTGTGGTAGCCATCTTCTGCTGCTGCCTTTATTCTGCTTTTTCCTGTTGTCCTGCTTATATTCGTGCTGCCGATCTACTTTTTTTTGCCAGTTGCTTGCCTCGTTGCATCATCTGCCTGTTATGTTCTGTCTACACCACAGTCCCCTTCTCCCTTAGCTTAGCGTTTTATTGGTCTTTTATTTGAATCCCAACATGCTGCCCGCTGTGGGGAAGCCCTTTACCGCCCCGGGCCGTCTTTGTCAAATAACAATTAGTTTTTTAATCTATTTCCCTGTATGCTTGAAAGTTTTTAAATGTTTTACAATGAAAAGAACTGCTGAATTCACGTCTGCCTCTTGTCTGTGGACAGGTTTTTTTCACCCACTCAAATGCACTATCAGAGCTTCTTTTCTGCAGTTCGTAGCTACAAATTCAACCTAGATGCTGCTAAAGTTTTTACCAAAAGGAAGATGCAATCATCTGCCATGCTACATCTTGTATTTTTCCGAGCTCTTGTAGTCTCGCACAGCTAACCAACGAAGAAGCAGCCTGTCCTGCATATATTCCACAGGAGAGGGAGACCATCCTGGTTTGAATGTTTCAGTAACACAAAACTCATATTTGCTAAAATCACTGGTTGTCGAATGATTTCTTGCCATGGCTGAAAATTAAGGCGAAATGAGGGCACAGTCTAAATTTTTATAAAAATAAAAACAATCCATGCACTGCACAATATAATGCAGCAAGAACAAGGTGAAGAATTAAACCTGAGCGATGGATACAAACTGTATAGTTACAGGGCACAATTCTTTCAAATCAATACACCAAACAAAAACATAAAAACAAACCACAGATACAGCATACTGTGTGTAGGTATAGATGTTGAGCTGTTTGTTGTAAATCCCAGGAAGACAGATGGCTTATAAACAAACAAGAAAAAAAGAAACAGGACTACAAGTAAAAAACCCAGCTGGCTGCATCCAGCTGCATCAGTCGTGGCTTGATGGTGGCTATCAGGTCAATCTAAATGGGTTATCTCTTTGGGATGAATTTGCAAAATACATTTCATAGCAATCTGCCATCTACAGAAAGCTACAAATTGTTGCAAAGTTAAAGCTACACAAATCCTTATTTTTATATTAACAATGGCTCAATTTACTGTTTGTAAAAGGAGTTTGTCGCAGGGACAAACAGGCAGTTGATGATACACTACCTGGAGACCATGAATGTCCACAATAGTTTTTACTACATTTCAGCAGCAGCAGCAGCAGCAGCAGCAGAGATACCAAAGTATAGGGCATAACTTCCTGACCAACTGGACAGATTGAGTGACTGATCAGCACTGCCCCGTCGCTACCAGGACAAAAACAAACAAGAAAACTAAAGCGTGATATGATGCAGAATGGCAGATTTAAAAAAACAAACAGCACTAAACATGATGATAACAATAACATGTAAAGCTTCATCATATCTGCTCTGTATCTGATAACATGAGAAGAAAAGAGGAAAATGTTATCCAGGGTTGTCCATGATGTTTTGCTCCAATATTGTTTTCTTTGATGATACCCCCTTCACAACTTACCTGCCTTAAGAGCTCTCCAAAGATGATGGGAAAAAAACAAAACAAACATGATCAGGCCTAAATGAGTCTATCTCTCTCCACTGTTGTTTCTCTTGATGTTGTTATTTCACCAGCAGCCAAAACAGACACATTTTTGCCAAAATCAAGACTTCCAGGAGAACTGCAGCAATGAGCCCACTAACATTTAAGGATGAAATCTTGGATTTGAATGGGAGAATATAAACAATTGCAGTCCAACACTTTTTTCATTTCTTGTTTTCTATTTTTTTGTGGATTGCTTTTGCCAGTCGGGAGGCTGTTTCACACTGAGGTGTTGTTTTCTTTGATTTTACTGGCTTGTGGCCAATAATAAGAGTCAGATATTATATTTTAGGAGTTGGCGGAGACAAAAGGACAGCTACCAGCTACATGAATATTGAACCTACATTCGTCAGGTGGCCAAAATGACATTTCTACTGGGATTATAATATTGCTTTGTTTCTGCTGGAGGACCACATAGGAAATTGTTTACTTGCACATTAGTTGTAACAACTTGATATGCTAAAAGCTAATAGCTGTGATTTTGTATTGGAAACTTTCTGCTCCCTAGTGGTGACAGATTTACTAATGCAGCTGTAACAACCAAAAGCAATTTGTGTCTACATGATTTAGCTAACAATGTGAAAGCATGCCCTTGGAAACTTGCCCGTCACAGCCACCCACATGTGTTACTGGCATTGAAACAATGTTTGTTTTCTTTTTCAGCATGCAGAACTTCATGCCGGTCAGCAACAGTAATTATTAAATTACCCAGGGATACATTTTTCCACACCAGTATTCAGAAGTTATCTTAATTAATTCAGTCAGTCTAAACTTCATGCTGCATCTGTACATGATGTCTTTGCATCAAGTTCGTGTGTGTCAGAAATTCCACAATGTTTAGTCTGTACTGAATCAGATGGATGGAGCTTGATATGTCCACTATGGTCTTACTGAGGATTGCTGGCAGCATCAGAGGAGACATCCAACTGCCTTTTAATTATGTCAATACATCTGCCTTTGTACTTTGGCAGGCACTTCCTCTCTGTTTTCATCACTGTTGTTGGCTACTCTCTGTCTCTCTTTCCTCTGACGCTCTTTTCAAAATTTCAAATGGTTGTAAAACATTTCTTATCAGATGTTGACACATTCAGTCAGTTGGTCGAGCACAAATGTGACATCAGTTCCACTAGAAACATGACTTATATGACGCCGCAGAACCTCGCTGAAACTACAACAAACTCGGCACGCTGATGGAGACAGAAGCGTTAAATTGTGAATCAAAGCGTATTGTTGAAAAATCAATACATGTCTACACTTAAAGATCAGGGAGAACATGTAAACATCTCTGCTGGTAGACCAATAATGAATTCAAGTCAGGGATGAAGTTTTTTGTTCTGAAATTTGTCTAAAGGAGAAGAAAAGACACAGTTAAACTGTCGAACTTATTTCAAAAACAAAACAGCAGTCAATCTGTCTGCTCGCTGAGGACACTTTAACAAAAAAGTTGCATCTACATTTTCAAAGCAACACACATAAAAGAACTACTTTAAAATACAGTCACATTTCAAAATAAGAATGGAGATTAAACTTATAATGATATATAATCAAGGTTATGAATTTTACTTTTCAATAACAAATAACCAAGTTTTATATTTCTAAAAAAACCACATAGCATTTTGTTTTTGTTTTTTTTATATTGCTGATAAAAAAAGAAAAAAGCTGGCTTCTGAATCAGGCTGGCGGAGAACCCCATTGTGACCAGTGAGTAGGTCAGCGCAATGGGTCTGCAGAGAAAAGCTTTTTTCCCAGAATGCCTGGAATCGATCTCGGAGAGGAGGGAGGGGCAGAGCAGAGCAGTGGAGGGATCACTCAGACTGGGAGAGCAGGTGGGGTGGGAAACAAAGGTTCATCATGTTTTCATAAACCCAGAGAGCAAACTGAGCATGAATGCCCTCACTTATCGGCGGGTGGCTCTGCTCTCACTCTGTGGGCTCTGCAGAACACCAAATGAGCTTGCTGTGGTCTGAAAAGCCTCGTGTCTCACAGAGGAGACAATCAGAGGAGAGCTTCTTAGACAATGCAGGGTTATCGTGAGCTGTGGGTTGCTCAGGTAGAGGATACAAAGAACATGTCTGGACTAACGATTGTGCAGTTGAACAAAATTTTTAAGTGTTTGGAAAGCTCTGATGGAGAAAAAGTGGAAGAAAAGGGGAACAGGAAGAGTAAGTTTGAGAAAACTTTCTAGGGATTGCTGTTAGTTATTATTTCATATATCAGGTTTTAGATTAATGAGGCCATGTATGCAATGTGGGCAGTTTGGATAGTGTAATAGCCGACATATTTAATTAAAGGTTTAATAGTTTGACATTTTGGGAAATTATTATTGTCTTGGCAAGAGGTAGATGAGAACATTAAATATAAGGCTATAGCCAGTATCTTGTTAGCTTAGCTTAGCATGTGGACTGAAATACCAGTAACTTCAAAGAATCTCTGCTGTTTGTAAGGCAACTGGTCCCATCCAAGAAATTGCCTGGCACATACAAACGGCAAATTGTCACTTTAAGGCTTCAACTCTTGTATCGAACAGGTGCAGGTCGATGGATTGTGTTACCTTTGGAATGGGCCAGGCTTACCGTTTCCCACTATTTCAAAGAGGAAATATTTACTAACCCAGGGACTTTGAGCATGTGTACCTCATTAACTATACTGTACCACACAACTGTCAAAGCTGTAGTTTGTCCTTGAAATATTATTTTAGAAAAGTGGATGTGTAAATGAAAATTCTGCAGCCGGTTAAACAAGCAGCTTAGACCTGCAAAACTGAGGCTCCAACTGTAAATAAAAGTAGAAATAGGCTTTCACAAAGACAGCATGGAGTGCACATAATCATGCTAATGTTACGACTGAACATCCACCAATAGTGATCCAAATCACTGAAACAAGACGCCAAAATGCCTGCAGGTGACATATTTACTTTCTCTGTGAGTTCACATGTTAATAACCTCAGTTCAGCTCAAAGGTGGTCATAGACTCCTCTGCAAACACACTGGACATATTGAAATGCTTGAAGGATATCTGGACATACAGAAGATGATGTATGGTTAACGCTGTTCTTTGACCTCAAAGATGTGAACTTTTATGTGTAAATGTAAGAAACTATGAGATACAGAAACTAAGAAAAAAATATAATTTCATGATTAATTATGCACAGTTGTATGTTTGTAATTACATTTCATTTATGGCAAGGCATTTTTGGGAATAATAACTAAAAATAATTAACAGCATTATAAGCCATTCAGGTATCACACAAAATGTAAAGTTATATTTTATAATAATTGAACTAATTTGACGAAATATGCCTTCACAAACCACAGGAATCTATCAAAATAAATATTTGCATATTTTCATCCCCTTGAATGTTACACATTAAAAATTCTTTGAGGGAGGGATAACACAGAGAGGGATACCATCACACACTAACATACACTCACACACACACACACACACACACACACACACACACATCTCTGCAGCAGAGAGGCCATCTACGCGTTCACTGAGAAGGCGTCATGTAACTTAATATTTTGCTTGTGATGCTACGCCTCTCACTGGCTGAAGTACGGCAAAATGGAGGATTCACCTCCGATGTCACGTAGGTATACATGAATTTAAGAAACATACACTGCATGTGGGATGAATATAGACATATCGACTGTGGGGGAAGAAAATGTTGTTTACTCACTCTTCTACACTTCTACACAGGATGCATTGGTTTCTCCTTTTCAAATTTTTGCATAATGATGCATGATTTTTTAAATATTTCTCTCTTGCTGCAATTTATTAATCTGGAGTCAGTTTTCTGGATGTTTGGATGGAACAAAAGTGAAGTATGAATCGTTTTATTGTTTTGTTAAAAATTTGTTGAACGGTTTTGTTTTCCTCTGCCTCTGTCATCTTTCTCTCTTATCAGTGCTGTTGAGTACACTTGAACACTCTTTGTTTTCAGCTCATGCATTTTTAATTCACCTGTGGTGAACCTGAGAGAGAACATTGACTGAATTACAACACATAAAAAAATTTGGTAAAACATCAAAACATTCATACTCACATGCAGTGGATTGACCTTGCATTAGGAGTCCATGCGCTCACTAAAACTGAGCAGTAATGAGTTGAGTGGACATGCGTTGACTGCAGTATTATCGTCAGAATGCAGCAGCTGACACCTTGGCACATCGGTCAATGTTCAGATTTACATAAGACTGTTAAAATTCAATTGACTATGAAATCTTTTAATATTTCACAGTATTTTCAAAACATTATCAGAGCCAATATAATAATTTAAACAAGTTCACCCTTTCTCATATCAAATGCTATATGTGTTGCCGAAGTGGGTCAATACAGCAGTATTAACCAACAATACATAGTACGCAGCCAAGTGGAATTAACATGATGATTGATGATCACGACTGATGACTGATTTCAGATAACCTTATCTCATCCTAACAGCTGTGAATTCACATTTGTTTCTAGATCTTGATGTCCTCAGTGCTGACATTGCAAATTTAAAACCTTTCTTACTTCATTGTGATTTATTGTCTCTAGTTTGATTAAATGTATTCAGTCTGGAGCTTTTAATTTAAGTTCTTCATTGCATATTTATTCTCATGTGACAGCAGCACTTATATAAATTTATATCTTCATAATGGATCAAATATGACTGCAGTTCCCTTCAACTCTGAGGAACATCTTTCAGCTCATTGTTTTGGTTTTATGAGCCATAGCTTAACTGTTTAAAAAAAAACAAACATTAATGCTGTTTTAAATGTTGCCATGCTCATTTTAGAGCACGCTCTGATGTTACCACGACACTCTGTACTCAAACTGTATTATTTGTCTTCTTGATTATTTGTATTTGTATGTGTTTTTGTTGCTTTTTATGATTTATAATTGCAGTCACTTTGTGTTTCTCGATGAATTCTGGTTAAAGATGGTTAAAATAAGATGCTGTTTGTGATGCTTTCTGTATCTGAATGCCAGAAATACATGTTTACATATACCATATTTTAATGCTGTCAGGAGACAATGTGGACTGGTGTTTGATAGGGATTAAAGGATGTCAGAAAGTATCAGCTTCTGTCCCCAATAATCACTTGTCAAACGTGTGCCTGGTCATTTGATCTATGAATAAAATTTTGGTTGGTGTTTGAAGCATCGACTGTATTTTTAGAAGTCTGAATAAAGATAAGAATGAACCAGTGTTGTTAGCTGCAAAGCATTTGTTTAGCCACACTGATTGAAGATGAAAGATAGAAAACAGAAACAAAAAATAAAGAACTTTTCAAAATTAAAATGGTGCCAGAGTTTGTCCTCGATTGCCAGACTGAGTGCAAGATTTTCTACAAGCATCAATTTTAAGATATTTTCAAATAGTACAGGGAACATTTGAAGGGCGGTAATCGAGTTTTTGTCACATCAGCAGGGAATCACATCTACAAATTTAACTGGCCTTTGATGGCAAATGTAAACAGCTTGATAGTGAGTCTGAAAACAGCTGTAAAAGAAATGAATGGACTTCTGGTGAGATCGTCATCGTGTCGCCCACAGCATGATTTCACAGCAAGTTTCCTGTGTTTATAAAAATAGAGGAACATGAGGACTATAAAATGCAAAACAATGTATAACAGCTAAAATCTGGGTTATACTATAAAAGAAAAGGTTCATTGGACGTGTTGTCTGACCAAGTCAGAAATCAGAAGTATTAATACCTGGACAGCCACACATGAAACCCAATACATGAAATGCAATATCATTTAAACACATTTTCAGACTGTCTCTCCTGGAAGACATTCACAGTGTTGCACTTGGGTGTTCACATTAAAAAGTATCAGAAATAGTTGAAAAAAGAGCTAGAGAGAGAGGTTCGATCTTTGACTCTGCTCACCTCCACACAGCTGGTCGATCACAGCATGAAGTGAGTGTGAATGTCGGATTGTCAGTGTTGGAAAGTCAGAGAAACAGATCTGATGTTGGAGAGGTGAGGGTTTAGGGGGTTCCCAAAGGTATTCAACCATCTGACACGCAGTTCCGACGGAGCAAACTGGCCCCTTAAAAGTCTACAGTCATGCTAGTGGCTGTAGACTACAGTCATGCTAGTGGCTGTAGACTTTGGCACAAATGAAGCTTAGCAAAAGTTCAGCCAGCAAGACTAAGACTAACCTTTCTCGTTATCTATAAGCTCCACCCACTCATTCACATCTTCACCCAATCACAACCTTACACGGTGGCCCTCGGCCAATTACCTGTAAGCTGTCAAACTTAAAAAATTGCTCTCTCTCTCTGCTGTCATTCAGCTGTCATTTCAGCAGAATCTGTGACCCACCTCTATCCCTTCTCCACCTCAACCATGGACGCCAGACCACCTCTAATCAAACCATCCAATTAGAAGTTTCCCTCATGAAGATGTTCCCATTCTTGAGCTTCATTCTTCATCATCACCACCAGTGTTTACACTTGAGGGGAAGACTCCTCTTATTGGAAGGACCTTACACCTATGGATCTTGTCCATGGTGATCCACTTCTTGCCGGGGTCTAAGTGCCTCTGTTCACAACAAATTTCATTTTACTTTAATTCTCTTACTCTCTTGTTCTTCTTATTAGTCTCTCTTGATTGAACTGTGCTTTCATGAAAATGCTAAAATTAGCATGCAAATAAGCTAATTAGCCCTAAGTAGAGCTGAGGCTGTTGGGAATATCTTTAGATTTTCAGGTATTTGATCATAAACCAAGGCACCAACACCGAATTGAATTAGCCTAATCATGGTGCCAGAGGAAAAGCAGGTTCCCAAACTCATTCAGATCCATCCTCTGGGAAACACACATGTCCGCACAGAATTTAGTGCCAATCCACTGAGTAGATGTTGAGGTATTTCAGTCTGGAATAATGTGGTGGAGCAGCAGACTGACATGAATCCACTTTTAGGAATTTTTCCTTCCCCAACTTCGTGACTAGGACTTGATCCCCTTTGCTATTTTTAGCCATCGTTCACATGTTGAAAAGGTCCTCCACCGTCACTAACACTGGCAACTGAATGAAGTGTGGGTATCCTCTTCAGGCTTAATGTCCTTGCTCACATGTGCACTAACATGTAATCATCATGCAAGGTCAAAACGGCAGCTCAGGAAACCTCATGACTCCTACTCCTGGATGTGCATTCATAGTGGGTCCTTTAAAGAGGTCAAGAGTTAATTGGTTGTAAATATGGCATATTAGTGAGATTTCATGACTCTGATACTTACATGTACCAGAGCCAATGATGTATATATGAGTTCATGCCAAACTCATCTATAAAGTTGTTAACCTTTGAAAGCCAGTGCTGAGATCTGCTGTAAGATGAAAACTCACAGCTCTGAGCTGATCTGTCTCACACTTACATTTATACTGAAACTCTGCCAGGCACTGCAGACAAACCCATTCCCCAAATTGTCTCCTCTATTTGCTGTGCTGCTTCCTGTTTAAATGCAGCTCTGGCCGGAGAATAGTCTATCTCTCACTGTCTCTCCAACAGTAGGAAAATTGAATTTGCAGGAATAAAGAATAGCGTTAACACTCCGATGAATCAAAGTTAGTCTCAAAGTGTATGCACAAAGAGGTATACGGATACTTCTACCACGAGACTCTGTCTGGAGTATTTCCATACCTCTTTCACCACAGTTATGGGAGGTGGTTTCCATGACAATGATACACTTTTGAGGGATAAATGTGAGGGAACTTGAAAATTAACTTTCATATATCCCCCTCTTGCTCCCACCTCCAGGCAATGAACTCATTTTGATTGCTTTTGTCGCTGTGTGAGGAGGAAGAGAAATGTTTAATTTGCAATCAAGATGACATACTGTAGCTTCAGAGGACTCTATGCATACAGACACGTTTTCAAAATTGGGTTTCCTTTGAGTTTTCCCTGTATTTAATCATGTAATGTTTTCTAACTTGTACTAGTAGATCCTAAATGACTCCTTTTGGCTCTGTACTTTCATCTCAATCCTGGTATAAACTGAAGTGATTTTCTACAGCCTGTGCCTCTCCATATTTAACAAGTGGAAGTAAGACTATTTAACGCTGCACTAATCAATATGTTACATCAACAGAGGATCACGTGTCTATTAAATGTGCAATGTGAAAGGTGTTGCTTGTACCCAGAGGAAAATTCAGGGTACAGCCAATCAATAACTAATTTAACCCTCTGATACGACCCATAGGAGTGTCCGCTGAAATAGTGCCCTCACAGCGGCCGGTGTACTGGACCTTGGTTGTCATGGTTACAATAATAAACACGCACACTGCAGCGTACCAAACTTTTGTCTGCATGATTGCAGTAATAAATGGTCACAGCTTGCTTCGGTTTACGCACAGAACCTACTCGGCAAGATGGTTTGGGTTAAAATAAGTACTTCCTTAACAATTGTTGTCATGGTTACAGTAATAAAAACATGGTTAACTTTGTTGAACAGTCATGGATAAAATAAATAACAAAATGCCACTTTCACACAGGAATCAAACAGCTCTCCCCTGTGGGATATCCCTGTGTTTTGCTGACCCATCCATCCTCCTCCTAACGTGGACTTTGTCGGTCTATATACTACATCACCAGACTTTTTCCTTTGCTCCTGTCATGATTATTATGGCTGTAGATGTCGCCTAAGAACAATAACCTTCTGAACGGATGAACTATTGGCTAATTTTTTTACAGGAGGTCAGTCTTCCACAAATGTACAGTTTGGTTCACTTTCACTCTTTCTCAACAACCTTGTTTGAAGCAGCGGCAGGCAGCCGTTTTCAACACAACCCCCCCCCCCAAAAAAAACCCCCCAAAAAAACAAATGCCTATGGTGAATATAGTGGGTCATTTAGCAGTTGCATTTACTCAGAGGTTGGTGGAGAAAAAAAACAGAGCTACAAGTAAGTGAATATTAGACTTTGCCAGGTGGCCACAACTCCATATAATGCTAATATTACTCTCTATCTCCTGTTTGTGTAAATATTCTTGCTTTAGCAAAATAGCTTTACCTGTTCCACAACATTGACTTCAACAAAAGACACTTATCTTGGTTCTGATTCTAAGCACACATACACTTTGCCATCCATATGGCTAAAGTCACCTCTCGGAAAGAAAAGTCTGCAGTCTGAAGACTTAGAAAGATGAGATATGGGGAAAATGGGTTACAGTTTTTCAGGAAAAACCATCTACTTGGAGGAGGATGTGGAGAGCGAGAAAATGAAAAAGAATTGGCGAGAGAAAGAGCATGAAAGGTAGAAAAAGGGAAAATAAGGAGAGTCAGGAAAGGATTGTCACTGTGCCATCAGGTATAATTTCTATACTCCTGGCAAAAGTGTCAAAAGATTGAGAGGACAGCAGGCAAGATGAATAGTTTGAACCTGTGTGTGTGAGAGTGGATGATGGGACACAGAGAAGAAAAATGTGGGCAAAAGAGAGAGAGAGAGAGATACTGGCGGAGAGGCCTGCTTGTTAAAAAAAAAAAAGAAAGGGAAAAGACACACGCAGAATCCGAATCATGTGGAAGAAAAATGGAGGCAAAACCTGCAGGCTAATAGTCACCACATTAGCCAGCCATCATCCACCTCAGCTGACCACACAAGTGTCTCCACAGGAACTGTCATTAAACCCTCCCAACAGGTGTCTGGGTGAGTGATTTTAACCAGAGTAAACAGAGCAAGATTAATGGTGCGAAATAGCACACAGGGGCCACAGAGCTGGTGGCGCAACGGTGACCGTGTCAGTGAAAAGGTTATTAATGTTTGTGTAAGTGCAGACAGTGTCTCTGTCATGCGGCTAAGTGTAATGCGTTGTACTGTTTGTCTTTAATTGTGTAATAAAATGATATATTAGGACATGCAGATATCTCATTCAAGCGCATGTCACTCCATCACTGTTGACTCACTTTATTAAAGCAGAAAACCCAAAGACTGAGAAAAAAAAATCAGTTGTTATAGCAAAATTAATCAAAAAACTTTATCATTGTTCCCTTCGACAAACCTCCAGATATGACAGCACAGTTCCAGCTCGGCCAGATGTGTCCAAATCAATAGCAAATTTAGGATGTCAGTGCTCAGCCTGCAGCTCATTACATGGGCTGGTGTTATTTACAAGCTTTGGACTGCCTCCTCCTCTGTCCCTCCCTTCCTGCCTCTCTCCTCCTCCTCCTCCTCCTCCTCCTCCTCCTCATGGATAGTATTTCATACAAATACTCCTCCACACAGAACAACCTGCTCCCACTCAGTGTCACCAGGAGACATTTCCTCCAGAATCCGGAGCCAACCAGTCAGCACTGCCGAATTAGAAATGTTATTGCCAAGATGCCCATCTCGCAAAAAATGTACAGGGCCACATCTGTTTCTACAAACTAAGATCTCTGTGTTCCCGCAAGATTAAGGCAGGGAATGTGAACTATTTGTATTGTTATGTTTTCCAAAAAAACCTGCTAGCGCAGATAAGAAATAAAATAAATTTGATGTAGAAAAGTAAAGAGACATGGCTGTGAAATCAACAATATCATTAGCAAATGCTACACTGCACAGCATATCAACCAAAATGCAATTTTTAAATGAGTCCCAGGGAAGTGAGGTGCAGCAGGAAAGAAAGGTGCAGTCAGCATGCAGTATAGTAAATCCTCAAACAGCAGTTGTTTAAATTCAGCAGGATCAGGAGCCTGATCCAGGCTGACACAGAGCCTGACTGAACAAGCATGACCGTCTTTACTGAGCAGGAACCTGTGCAAACATCTAAATCTACATTATGGCTTTGCACTTAACCATATCTACCTGTTTGGAAAAAGGCACACCACTCCAAAACTTCTCTGTGCTTCTAATTGGTAGAATTTAATTAAGTACTCTTACTTATGTACAGCACTTAGTTAATGCAGTTTTAAGGTACTTGTATTTTATTTATATGTGCATTTTCTGCGGCTTTATACTTCTACTCTACATTTCAAATGGAAATTGCACGTTGTATTTCACTTAATTCATTTGAAAGTTTTTACATACACAACACAATTCACTGCCCAAGTTAAAATTGGCTCTACATCGGATGGCTACAACAAAAAAATTGCTACTTGCACATTCATGCATCACTAATGATCATGCAATAATATTATACATAATAACATAACACTGACAGCGGCCATTCTGCAGCACACTTTAATTTTGCTGATGACACTTCTGCCCTTTTACTTAAGTGACAATTGCCATGCATTACATTTAACTTGTAGTGGAGTATTTCTGAATGTTAGCACTTGGAGCATCAGCTAAATGTCAAGAACAATAAACTGAAGGATAGATAGTGCCATCCGTTTCCTGAAAACATTTTAAGTTGAAACAGTAATTAGATTTCAAACGATTGATATCCACTTTGAAAAAGCTAGATAATTGTATTGTCAAATGTCACCGGTTTGTAAGTTAAGGACTTCATGGCTCAAATATCATCTATCAGAGAGCAGAGTGTATTGCTACTTTATGGCTTCATCAGATCTAATTTTGATATTCATCAAAGATACAATGAGAAATAAAATGAGCCTTCAAAGGCGTTTGTTTGAGCCCAGCACCTCTGTTACCTGAGCAGCTCGGCCTGCTGTGTAATGAACATCAAAATGTTGTTGGAGGAGGAGGCTGTGATTCCGCCTTCTCTGTGTTTACCCACAGCTGTTTAACCAGGGAACATGGGCCCACAGAGCGGGCTGCCGGCAGCATGTTAAAGGGAGGCTGGATTATTCTGCTTTTGCCAAATGAGGCAGAACGGGGCTAATTCTATTTGAGCTTCACCACTTGAGTCAACTTTACGGCCCAATTAGCTCCCTGAAACGAGAGAAAGGTGAAGGAGAGAGGAGGGGGGCTGTGAGAAGGTGATGGCAAGAAGGCAGGAAAGGCCAGTGTCTCCTCCTGACGGCAGATAATACAGTATCTTCATGTTGCTGCGCTGCCGGGGCTGTTGGACATCCTGATATTATCATTAATATTAAGTGCTTTCAATGGACCCTGGAGACTTTATTGGAAAACAGTAATTTCTACATTTTGGCAGAAGAGGAGCTGTATCTCCAAGTTTTGTAACTTTTCAAAACTGACTGATAGTAATTGTTTTGTTTTTTTGCATTTACTAATGTATTCAGTGATTTCTGATGAGACACGTTTTATAATGGGGTTTTAAGATGTAATTATTGTCTTTGATAATAGTTAATACCTGCTTATGCTTTATAGACCAGTTAGGAGCCATTGATAAGAACAACCTTTTGATTGTCAGATTGTGAAAAAACCTAGCAACTAGCTCTTTAATTCTTTAGGACTACAAAACATCTGGACCAAAAACGACTTGTTAACAACTTATCAATATTTACATCTGCAGGCTTGATGGATTATTGTCAAAACCTTTAATTAAAGATTTGTTGACATTTTTGATTGCATGTGACCAACCTTTACAGCACTTTTCCAGTATGTAAGTGGTTGAACAGTCCTTTAGAGAGGTGTCCCGTAGAGCTGCTAAAAAGACAAAGTGTCTGCCGGAGGAGGATTTTCTACAACCTTGGATCCCAAACGTTGTTCCTTTCAATGGCTTATAACTGATCTATAGTATCTATAGCATTAGTACATCATTTAGCAACCACAATAAAGCCATTATCAATTGCTTTATTTATTGCTTTACTTATAAACCATTCATGAATGGCTTATTGGAAAGTGGCATCATTATGAAAACATTTCAAAAGTCAGTAACTAGTCTGACATTCTGTCACTCTCTAGACGCCATAACTGTGAAGTTGTGAGCAGACACCACTGTCAAAACCACAGTGGTGAATTTAAGGAATGTTTGACAAAACCCTCATCTGCCAAACAGTATTGTACTGAAAAATGACAGTGCCATACAATTAAATCTAGAGAACAAATGTTGATGGAAATTCTGTATTTGGTCATTGTGTGCTTTTGCTATTCAGCTCCTCAGACTCAAATCTAAGATGTCATGATGTCCTTGGACACATAAACAGGACACGTTTTTAGAAAAACAGTCCATCCTTGCAGCTGCAGTATCTCATGATGATATTGCAGCTATGGCACAAAAATAAAGGCCCTGAGCCAATGATGATGTACCAACTCTCAAGCAAGAGTGAAGCCTCTGTAAATTGACTTTCATGCAGCACACAATTTTGAAAATGCTCTCTGCTTGCAACAGCAGTAGGCTTGCCACATAATAAAGAAAGAAACACGAAATAATAGTAATGAATAAATTTAAGTGATCTTTAGGAAAGTTTCAAGTCCTCGCAGGGTAATTTTCATTGCACACTGAAATAAAAATGAAAACAGCTGCCTGGGAGGAAATCAATCTACAATCTTACAATCTTCTTTGGAAAATGATCAGCAATAATTTTAAGTGTGCAATTTGTAATTAAACAGAGTGAAACAAACAAACCACAGCAATGAATAAAACAAAGAGAAAAGTGGCCACATTTGCACAGAGCGAGTATAGATATTATGAAAACAGAGTAATCAGAGGAAGCATTTGCATGACACTGCAGTCTGTTGGACAGAGTAAAAAACATTTTAAAGAATTTGATTTGAAAAGGGACAGTTTATTCTCAGTGAAGTTTATTACACAAGGAATTATTCTGATTATTGGTGGAATAAAAGGCTCAGTGTAATTGCTGCTGCCAACACAACAGGCAATTACAAAGGTCAAAGCCACAGTGGCCAAATAACAGATCAATAGATGTGACAAACATTTTGTGTCACACATATTGAGGTATAATATGGCTGTACCCATTTCTGTTCACTGATAAAACAGATCCATCTTCCAGTTTGATGTGCACAAAAAAAAAAAAAAACAGTATCAGAAACAGAAAATTGCAGAAAATTGTATTTACCGTTGTTCTCTCACAATACCAGCCTCTGTTGTTCGACCTCAGCATTTATTCTTGGAAACTGACCAAGGCGGGGCAGTGAGGAAAATAGTTTTTCTGTAAAAGCAAGTGGTTTACCACATGAATGGTAATCATGTTGCTGTTGGTTGCCTGGCTACCATCACTTGAAATCAGAGGTTGTGGAGGGACAGGAGAGGGATTTTTGATCCTCTGGGGGTTTGTGTGCTCCAATGCTTAGTTTGGTGCTTTGGATAATGGCAGCCATGCTTAGACTGAGATTTCTTTTTATTCACAGCAAATAAGCCCCTGTATGATATCTATTTGGCTGATATGTGTGGTGCATTGTAAAAAGAAACAAAAAAACAACAACAATGCAATTTCCAGGTAAGGATAGCTGAGAGGAACTCGCACGTCTATGACAGATTTTGCGCTCCTTCGAAAAATCCAACATGCCCAGGCGAAGTTTCAACCAAGCGGGGGAGGTTCAAATGGATTTTATACAGGTTAATGTGGCAGCCTGAGGTCTCAGTGAGTTCCTAATGAATGCCATCATTTAACTATTCAGCAATATCTACATTTCTCGCCCTTCAAAGAAACAATACGTCAGTTTTTTTGGATGGCTACAGGCACAGTTCAATAACAGCTACCAAGTTAGAGGAAAAACTTCCACACACTGATGAGAACTACCACTACTGCTGCATCCATGCAGCACCCTGCACACTCTGGACACATGGGCTAAATGAAAGAAATAATGAAAGAGCATTTGTTAAGCTTTAACAATGCAACAAACTTCTATCTTCTCAGTAAGGCATTTGCATTATCTCAACAATGGACCACCAATTGAATGGGGAAAAAACTATCACTTTTTTCTATCAAAACATCAGGCAAAGAAGCATAAAACCCAAGAGAGTGGGCTGATTAAACTAACTTCGATTCACCACCATTCAAGGGAATTAAATAGTCTAAAAGTCCATTCGTAATCATGAATCACACTTTTCAAAGACTGCGGACTTTGGGTCTTTGTGTTCCGACCTTGAAGACATTAGCGATTAAGTGCAACAAACCCCTGATGTCTTGGCTGCAAAGAAAGCCTGTCACTTACACAGACATATTAAGAGGTTCAGGCTGAACATCTATTGACCAGAAAGTCTCCCGTCACAACATGCCACACACTCAGTTATCAATCGTGATCACGTGGCTGGGACTTGCGACCAGGGATGTGTGTCTAGACAGACAAAGTTGCGTTAAAACACAAGTTTGCTTTGGTGCTACAGGTACAGGTGGGACAATGAAATATCATGTATACACGTTCGTATGATATGTTGCCTGGCTACATCTGAAAGCATAAAATAAATAAAAATAAAAATTTCAACATTGAATCATCGTGAGGTAAGAGAGGTTTCAGACATTGTTTGACCATCTAACAAGTACTTTATTTGAAGTGCACAGACCCCTTTAGGGTTTTTGCAGCCAGGGATTCCTCTTTGTCTTATGTTTTCACTTAGCTCTCATATACTGTATATCCTATATTGCCTTTTGAAATGAAAGAAATCTGTGCTTAAAAAACATGCAAGGCTCAAGGCTTTAGGATCTTTGACTAGTATAAATGTGTGTACGATTTACAGCACATTGCTTCTCCATCTCCATCAAACTTGAAGGACACTGGTACTGTTACCATCATCATCATCATCATCATCATCATCATCATCATCATCATCACTGCACTTGTGCTAGACTGGTATTTAGCAGCACTTTTATAAGCAGAGTCCTCTGTAGAAGAGAAAAAAAAAACAAATGGTGCCTTTGGGAGTTTAGCAATTCTCCTCTGTTTTTCTTTCCTACTTTATTTCTTTTTTTCCTGCCCCACTTGAATAAATGTATTTCATTTTTGTTGTGGAACCAGTTATGAGAGGATCGTCTGCCACATTGCTCTTCATTGAATTGTCATTTGCAGATGCAATGTGAGTGAGAATCATCCATTATTACCTGCCAGTGGCACAGATCAAATGAGCACACTTAGGGGACTTTGTGGTATAACCTAAATTGACAATATCCTTTATTCATCTAATTTACATTTTAGGGCACTCTGGGGGACAATGACCAGTAGAGGCCTGAACCATTTGCCTAATGGGAAAGTTCACTTCTGGTTGGAAAGGCAGAGAATCGTGTTTCCTCTATGAAAGAAAATAATTATCAGCAGTAATTTGGTTGTTTTCTCATCTCTGTGGATCACCGTGTGTTGAACCAGGAGAAATCACAACAGTCCATCACATCGATAAAATGCTTGAAGCTGCAGCTGGAAGACGACCAGTCTCACTGTATTTTCTACTTTGGCAGGTAGGCAGTCTATGGTAAATAAATCTACTTGAAACTTATTTGGCAGTGTTGAGCTTGTATTAGTCACTGTGACAGATTAGTGAACACTTAATACAGTAAATACCATGTTCTGCCTATTTCTTCCATGATAATGAAATTGTCAATCATACGTGCACACTATTTTTTTTTTCCTACTTATAACCAAAGTTAATTAATGTAGTAGGCTAGGTAAGTAGGCTTAGTCGAGACTTTATCAAAACCGTTAAATCATCAACAATCAAAACTGATAAAAACACATTAATGAGCCACACTGTTGCACATGTTCCTTCATTCCTTCATCCACATACAACATACTAGTGCTGTAGCCAACCCTATCGGGCAAGACCGTCAATAATGGAAAATTCTGCAATGGCTTTGCAAAGCGGTTACGCAAGACTAACTCTATTTTAAGGTAAAGTAAGACAACCAAAACACTTGGTGGAGGTCAGGATAAGATTATGGTTATGGTTGATGAAAAAGGCAAATGTTAATTTCATGTCTGTGACGCTGGTGTCTTGCATGAAACTCAGACGCTCTACACATCCAACCATCACCCCAACCTCCCGTCCCTTACCTCTCGCCTCGCTACATAAAGGACATGTTCCTTCCTGCTTTGGCAATAAACATTGCCACTGGATGTAAATCATAAGTGAATCGTCCAATTCGTGTGTAATTCCTAGCGATGTTAGGCTGCACTAATGTGTGTTGACATGAGGCTGAAAATAGTCCCCAACATGCAGCATTTTCACCAGTTTGAGTAACATTTGCTAAAATGAATATAGTGCTTAGCTGTAGGAAATTACTTTTTTTTTTTTTTTTAGATGAAACTATATTTAAGCCAAAAACAAGCAGACAGAAAAGGTGAAAAGCATGGAGAGACAAACTAATGTATTGTTGGTTTTGAAGAAAAGTATAGAAAAACATTAGACTTTAACAGAAATACAGCACCTGTTCCTGATTCAAATTTTCTGTGTATCTGACCTGACTGAAGAAAAAAAAACGCTGAATAACATCACAACAAGCACAGACCCGAACCTGGCACATTGTCATTGGGAGTCAGTCAGTACTCCTGCATCCTTGGCAGCGAGTCAGCCTGTGCTAGGTAATGTCTTCTCTACCTTGAAACCATTTTGGCAGCGATGAGATAAAACTGGCTGGTGAAAGTCAGAATCCATTACTCACTGTCCCTGATTGGTGAAAAGTTTTTTTTTGCCATGAAAACTAATTTAAAGGCAACTGTTATTCGTCCTTCTTTTTCTGATTACAGTTTTCATTTTCATTTTAGGGAATTTAGCTCACGCAACCTGCAGTGTAACCACTCGACTTTTTAGTTTCACTGAAATTGACCATTTTTTATTTTTTATTTATAAGGCCGCCTGCCACCATCATACGCTTGAAACACAGTGACAGCTAACAATTCAAAAAGCTTTGGTGGCCCTGAGAAGAAAGCACTCCTTCCTCCACACTCGTTATAATCATCCGTCACCTCGGACTGTCTCTTCCTTATGTCTGTCAACAAGCACACGGCTGCTGACTGAATCGATGGTCACATCCTTTCTGCTCTCTCTGAGCAGAAACTCAGCACCATCTGTGGCTGGATTGTGAGTGCAGGTGGGTGATTTCCCTGTAAATGTTAGTCAGTTGGCTCCAGACCTTCAGAGCTCTGCCAGGTCTCAGTGTAGAGGATTTGGCTGAGTTATAACCTGCATATGTATGTTGCTCTGCTGCAAGACTGGACACCATCTGTAGAGTGTCAGCTGTCCCTCTGAGTCAGGTAGTGTGTGTGTGTGTGTGTGTGTGTGTGTGTGTGTGTGTGTGTGTGTGTGTGTGTGAGAGAGAGATTTTCAGAATGATTATTTGTGGAGCAGTCATGATTTGCTTGGGCTTGAGAATGGTATTATAATTCCTGATGGACTTGTGAAAGACATTTGTATTCTAAGGAGGAGATCCGCTTGTACTGTGCTTTAACTAAATGGGTGACAAATTTTATTCTGACCACATAAACTCTTTCAGGGTGCATCACCCTTCCTCTCTTCTCAACAAGTCATTATGATCACACCTGGTGAGATTACACACAGTGTTATTGCTCTCTGCTTTTCAGTGCCATTTCAAGAGGAAGCTCTGGCACAATTAAACCTGTTCAGACAGAGAGCAAAGTGAATTCTTGAGGTGTTGCGACTGCATACAAAGTCAATGAAAGATGTGATTAGAAGTTAATTTGCATTTGGTGGTGCAAACTGATACAAAGACAAGTCCATGTGGGTGTCCTAATGCAGACAACATATACCACAATGTCCACTGTTCGATTCCAGCCAACGACCTGTGTTGTATGTCATACCCATCTCTCTTCCTAAATATCATTAAATACATTTACTGAAGTGCTGAAGTACAACTTTAAGGTTATTGTACAGGAATTAGAGGAAAACACTGTATTTTGTGCTGTATGTTTTTGTGAATGTTTTGCAAAATATGAACTGTTTTTCTAAACTACCAGCACTATGTAAAGGACTTTAAATTCCACGACCATCTGCTACAAAAATAAAATGTATAATTATTATTAAAATATTTTTATTTTATTATTTACTGTACTTAATCATACAGGGCTGTGAACAAGCACATTCTGCATATTGAGGGCTTTTAAAATACATTTTGTTGCCAAGAATTTTAAATATAAAGATCTGAGTACTTTTTCTGTAAACTTTGGTAATATATACATTTTAAAAAATGTATTTCCTTTTTAATGATTTTTATGGGCATGTGATATAGAAACTGTCATTATGTTATTATCACTATCTGCCTTTGTGACTAAATTTCATCCAGATGACATGGCCCATGTAATGACTTTGCAGCGCTCCACCAGGAGATTACCGTGATGACTCAAGCATGAATCATGAAAAAACTAATGCACATATACAATGAACGAGCTCATTGTGGATCTCACAAACACTTATGAAGGACGTGAGGTGACCCTGGCAACATAATTAGAAGCAGGTTGAGGAAGGCAGTGAACGGGGTCATTTGCAAACCAGCTGATAGGCTCTGGTTCAACCCTCACCTCCTTTCCACGCGGCACATAATGGCTGTACATGAAAAGTACGTCAGATCAGTGGAGAACATCTGAGCAAAACCGGTTGAGAGCAGAAGCAATGTAGGTAATGGAGGCCACCCATTCTTAACCTCGGCTCCCCATTACACATCCACTCAGTGGGCTATTTCAGCAGCTGCATTCACGGGGACAAACACATACGCACAAAAACAGAACTTAAAACGGATATGTAGGGTCTGTAAAGAGTGGATAATGGTGGGTTTTAGATGTACTGGGTCCATTATATCTTCCATCATCTGTTGTTGGGTGTTTGTATAACTATCTCGGAAATGCTGCGTGTTTTTGTTTTGGACCAGGGGCCTTTATTATAGGTTGAGGTACTGTCTGAGATAAAACCCTGTCTTTTTTTGTTGTTTGTGTTGTCCTGTTCCAATCTTATAAACAGAAATCTCTGAAATAGGCTTAAAAAATTCCGAAAGATTCAGGTGAATATTTTTGTTTTGTAGTTTTGGAGTATCATTTTACTTGTACAGGGCCATACCAGTGCATGCACATAGTTTCAGACCTTTGAGTTTTTACACCTTCCAACCACAATTGGTTTCCACATATTTCTGTATTTATGAGAATAAATAGCAATAAATGACAGTTTCACATCCCAATTAAAAATGATTTTTCGTCCATGTTAAGACTTAACGAAGCATTTTGAGAGGGTTACAACTAATAATAATTTACATTATTAAGTAATCTGTCCATTATTTTCTAAATCAATCTATCTATTAATCTTCAATCAAGGAAATGTCCAACTACTTGTTTTGTTTGACAAACAGTCAAAAACCCAAATATGTTTAGTTCACTGTCATATAACAAAGAAACTGCAAATGTTATAATAAAAAAGACTTTGATCGATCATCAAAATAATTGCCAAATCATTTTCTTTCAACCAACTAATTGCTTAATTAGCTAATTGATGCAATTAATACCCAGTGATAATCAGGTGATAATTAGAGCTGTTCCTTTGTTTTAGTTCACTGCCTTGGATCCGTGATTTTTCATGCCACAGTGACAGTTTTACATTATTGAAATGTAACAAATTGATTAACAAAACATTTCATGGGAAACTTTCCACTGGCTGACTGGAGAATGTAAGAGTGGGAAAAATGTACACACAACCACTGGTCACACAACAAGTCTGTCACTAATCCCTGGTAGTATTAGAAACAGTATCCTCCAACACGAACAAACAAGAACATTCATGCTCAAATACACTCCCTCTCTCAATGCAAATATAAACAGAAACCCAGTACCGCAGGCACACAAACACGCAAACTGGAGTCCCGCACATAATGAGTAATGGGACTTGGTTGACGGATGTCGAGCCGGATCTCTTGCCACCACTGTGTGATACCACTGTCCACTGAGTAAAGGATCATAAATCAACAGAAACTGCATACCGTGTGAGCCAGTGATCACACAGGTTAATGGTGAGCTGTGGAGCATAGCTTCTAGGATCACAAACATCTGAGCAGTGTGTTCGTTTATCTAACAGGAGCCTCTGAGGGGCGGTCAACGGTGAGTGCCACATTAAACACTGAGCTGAGTCTCTCCTGTCCTTGTTATTGTAAGCAGAGACTCTGAAGACAGTCAACTGGAAGCAATGAAACAGGAGCAGAAACAATATGAGAGGTGGAAGTGGATAATGTTTCCTCTCTTTTTTTAAGTAACCTACACTTTACAAACTACAGTCTTTCATTAACATTTTAAATGTTATTACCTTCCTAATGGCTCAACCTGCCCAAAATGTTGCTCTAACCTTTCTAATGGCCTATCAAGAGTGAGTTTAGTTCAAATGACTCTGCATATGTTGTTGTGGCTGAGTGACCTTTTAAAATGGGAGCTGGAAGAAAAAAAAAGACTGCAATAATGTGTTCGATGTTTGGAAAAATCTCTTAAATTCCTAATGTTCAGGTTGCTGGAGTTGAAAGGCTCTGAAGCATTACACGGCATGTAGGGCTATGTATTAGTGTCAGCAGTGTAGTGGGTGTTTTTCATTTCCATGGCTATTATGCCCTTATTGGACACACACAGGGACACACAAGTAATTAGAGAAGTAGACTGGACCTCTCCTGACCTGCAGTGTGCCTCAGTAATTGCACATTTGCTTCTCTATTGTACCTATAGCTGATGATGACACAGTCTGCTCCGACTCCACTTCCACACAGATCAATCAGACTATTCATTTTGGGGCCTTGCTTGTGCCTGCTGATGAAGCCCGTCTGTTAAAGAGGACAGGTCAGGGCCAAGGGCCCATAAAGTGGTGTAAGCAAAATTGGACTGCCAATGAGGATTAGCCTTACAGATTCAACAGATTCAATAACTGTCACCTCACTGTGAATCTCAAATGTTTGTGTGAAATCCTTTATGTGGAGAAAGTGTCATTGAAGGGTTTTATTATTAACTCAGTGATGGTCCATGCTGACAGTAAGCCTTTTGTGGCTAACTTGTGAACTTCAGACTCATCTAAACGCACTTAAAAAGACTTTGGTAAATGAGAAGAGAATCATCTGGAAATACCAGCTGAACAAACATTTTTAGAGGCATGGCTCTAAAATGTCAGTCAGCCCAAGACCAGAGTGAAATATCACAACTATGACAAGGCCATGAAAGTCTGTGCAGACACTCATTGCCCAGAGGACCCTGAAGCTGTTGGCGCAACCATGAGGTCGACATGTATAGTTCTGAGTGACATGAAATTTACTGGATGGATGCCATGAAAATTGGTACAGACATTCATGCCCCCTCACAATGAATTGTCATAACTGTTTGATCACACGGCTTTTCATCTAGTGCCATCATCAGGTCAAGATTTCAATTTGTCCAAAGTTTTGGTTGGCATTCCCATCAGCTGTACTTAGTGTTTAGTGCTAGTTAGCAAATGCAAGCCTTCGCACAACATGAACTCGGTATATATTCTAAAATCAGTAGTTTAGCATTTTGATTGTGGGCACGTTAGCATGCTGACATTAGCATTTAGCTCATAACACTGTTGTGCTCAAGTACAGCCTTACAGAGGTGCCAGTGTGGCTGTAGACTTGTAGCCTTGTTTAAACTATTGTTAATCTTGACAAAAACTGTGACAGAATTTACTCGTCAACAACCTTTTTCCCATGACGAACACACATCATCAAACAATAAACATCACTAAATCTCCATACAGCATTGTTGATGGAAAAGATGCAACTAAAACTGAGTTTAAACATAAAAACAAACTCTATATTTGACAAAAAAGAGGAGACAAAATGACAGTTTTTTTAGTGTGCAATGCTAAACCAGGCTTCTGCAATGATATCATCAATATTACTATATCCTCACATCTGTATGCATACCTGGCATACTTCATCATCTTCTCTTTGAACATTGAGAGACAGACCTGAAAACAGGCATGTAATTAGTTTATCACTCTCTGTCAACATCTTTTGCCTGTGGCTTAATTTAATCTTATGCTTTAGGAAAAGCTGTTTTTAATCCTGTTTAACTTTTTGCTAAAAGTCACCCTCTGTGAAAAGGTAACAGGCTCAGATGGGGAACCCATGTGGGGAGATTTTCTTGGATAATCATAGAAAGGAACAATATGTTTTCTCCAGGGGGCTGTGTGGACATTTTTTACCCTTGTCAGCCAGTAAGAGCAGCGCTAATTAACTGCAACATCTATCAAAATAAAGTAATGGGATGGTTTCCTCTATTTGTGCCCTCCAATCTTCACCCATGGCTTTCACACCTCATTTCCACATCCGCTCACCGCATTCGTGTATAACCAATACATCATGTACCCATTTCAGCAGCTTCTTATATAAGAGTTCATGTGATGCAAATGATGAATAATAACAGCCTTTTTTTTTTCTTTTTCACAGATGGCAGATACTGTCTGAGGTCGGTGTGTGTATGCCTGTGATTCAGCATGTATATGTATATAAACATTATTATGACCATATGCTGTGCCAATATGTTTGAGCCTATTTAAACAAGCATGTGTCACAGAACAAGCCACTCAGCAAAGTCATAAAGTCTCTTATTGCCCATTAAGTTCTGCTTTTCTTGTTCCTAAATAACAATGTAAATTTGACAGCGCAGAGCAGTTGTGTACAGTATCATAACAGTTTATGAAAGACACTGCAGAGAACTGGCCTTTCCTGCTCATTCCCCCACCTGTCTGTTCGGAAACCAGATTCACTTTAGTCAACATGTGTAATAAATATATGGAAATATATCCATTTCATCATCCATTATAAGGTGAAGAAGTTATTGTGTTTGAACAAAACAAGATTGCTTCCCAACCTGGGGGTTGCAACATAAATCTGAGGTGTCACTAGATGATAAACTGCATAGGAAAGAAGAAGAAAAAAAAAAGAATTTAAGCAGCCCTATTTTTTTCTCAGACCTCTAATCTTTGCTTTTTTGTAAAGTAGTCAATAATTATACCTCTAAAACTTATTAAAATAAAACAAGTAAAATGAATCACTCATTGCTTGAACTGGTCCAAACCAGTAGAACATCGACGAGGTGTCACTAGTAGAAACTGATGTGTTTTTAGTTAGAGGTCACAAGCCAAGAAGATTGAGAACCACTGTCTTATTATCAGTTAAAGCAAAACTTGGACATAATATGCTTATCCACAATATGTGGATACAGCAAGCAGCAAGATTAGCATGCTTAAAGATAGGAAGCACAGGGCTCGTTCCAAATGTAACGAAATACACAGCCTAATACACTAATTAACCCTCCTATTATCCTTGTACACTAATTAATTGTAGCAAGTGTTCAGAGCCAAGAAATAGTCCAGCACACTATCCTCTGTAAAACAGGGGGCTTTGATATTTGTACAGAAGAAACACAAAAGATATAATATGTTATTGAGTGAGTTTTAGGTGTGCTTGTAGGCAGATTATGGAGCCAGTATACTCCCTCAAAACTGCTTGCCAGACAGTCAAATTGCTTCAGAGACCCCTTTCCCCTTCACCTTTCCGACATTAGATTAGTGATTTTTTAAAAACCACTGAGCCAACATCAGCAACCTCTTCATGTCATGGGTTTGAACTTCTCTCTCAGCTCTTGTTTTTACTCAGGTATTTCTGTCACGTTTCAAATGAGCAACTGAGTTCAACACCATGAATGTCTTCCAGGAGAGACAGTCTGAATATTTAAACAATATCACGTCTCCAGCCTCTTTCTATGATGACCAGCTTTTTGCCCCATGGAAAACTTTTAACATCAGATTTCCAACATGGTTGGACAAGACGTCAGACAAACTAGTTCTGCTCAGTCGGTTAATCTTCTCATCTTACTCTCCACCAGAAAAAGAGTAAACGTATTCTGAAAATGATAATCCATTTTGAGACAAACTGTATGGCATTAATGTGAGCTCGTCTGGGGTGTGGGGTGGCTAACACAGTTATATAATTATAAAATATTATAAGACATTTTTTTCTTCAATGACCTAATATGACCTTGTACTCCTATAAGTCAAGTTAAAGCTGCTGTGAATTTATTAAAAATATATTTATGTGGGTGTATAAAAAGAAAAATCTGCTCCACAGATTTCTTCCTAGCAGACAAATATAGTGTGAGAAACAGGAGAACATGACAAAGAAAGAGAAAGACAGAGGGGTGGAGATTGAGAAGCATGGAGGGGAGGACAAGCATCTCTCATCAGTGTAAAGAGGATAATTGGGGGCTGACCCTCTGACGTCCATCATCCTCTGCTGAATAGCAGGGTGACAGTGACTAACACTGTTCCTGTGCACTGGGAGCAGCTGCATCACGTGCACACACAAGCTCCAATGTACACTGCAGTTCACACTCCAACCTCAAAAACAAACACACACCCACTCACACTCTCACACACACACACACACAAACACACACACACACACAGACACACACACACACACACACACACACACATGCAAATTCTCATACACACATCAAAACCTGTAACCTTGTATACAGAGTCTTATAGTACCCACTCACTGGAATCATCACTCGCTAATGTGTGTAATTAGGGCTCTTTGATCAGGCTGAATAAGTACTCGATAAGTACACTGAGCAGTAATAAAAGAGGTTTTCAAGCTGTTTGTTGTGTGTGTGGTGGGTGAATGAGTGGGTTCATGCATGCATTTACTGATGTGTTTTTTCTTTCCTGCTACATGCTGCACAGAGCAGAAAGTTAACGGTCAGAGCATGTAAAATAACAGGTTTCTCTTTAATCAAAGTTAATATAAAGTGACTGGTAAATGTGAGTTCCATAATATTGAGGGATTATCTGTATGTTTGTGGTTGAAACACTAAAATAAATAGTGCTGCAATCAGCTGCTTAAAAGGAACATCAACATGAGACACGTTAAGGCTCAAAATAAATGAAACCACAGAGCCACCAGGCATCGCAATGCCACATGCCTTTCTGGGCCTTTTCTTCCTTGGTGACTGATCAAACAAGGAGTGGATATTAGGTCAGGGGAAAATTTCTGTATGTACACTTTGGGTGTTGGCATCAAACAAAAAGCTTGTCTGTGCATTCACCGTTTCACACCAGTGTTTGAGAATCATCCATCAGGCAATGTAGCCGAAAGATAAAGGGTTTCTATAATGGCATGACCAAATATACTCAAATGGAAAACCTACTTGACTATCATCAACATTCCACCTACATAAACTCAAAAGCTCGACCCCTCTCAGTATTGACTTTTTCCTTTTCACAGAGACACTGTGTCCAGCACTAATCGAGGAAAAGTACCGGCTGCTCAGTGAATTTCTAAAATGATTCACTTGACAGTGTGCATTAATTTCCATATGGATATTTCTGAGGAGGCATCAGTTGTGGATCAGAAACACTATAATCACTGGAACTGTTTGGATTTACAATCACATTGCACCAAGTGCAGTGACTTAAGTCTTCCTGATGTGCACCAAATGCTTTGGGATTGAACTCATTAACGCTCTAAGATTTACACTCTTTAAGATTTATGTGGTATGTACTGAATTTGAACACTCAGCAACACTCTCTACTGTGCATTATATACTGTATTAAGCACTGTTCATTAAATCCTTTATACAAGGTAGACAGTGATTACCCTCTTACTTTGAAACATACACTAACAAACACTAATAAATAAAAGTATAAAATTGTCCTCAAGTCAGAAATATGAAAAAATAAAAAATATTTTAAAAGCAGAACTGGAAAAACAACTGATTTGAATAATACCTTAAGATTAGTGAAAACACAAAAACAAAATAAAAAAAAACATAACCCCCCAAAAAATACTAAGACTAATGTTGGAATTACAAGGCCACAAATATATTAAAGAAGCCTCTGTTAATTCCTCTGGTGTCTGAAAAATTTGCATGATTTGTCATGTCTTTCTGTTCAATCGTACAAAAGTGTTGTATGAGGAACACAATGATGATTTTACTGTTTTTTAAAGCCTGTCCAGTAACTAAGATTTTAAGTAAGCGATGATGTTCGGTGTTAGCTAGGCTAGGGCTAGATGGTTGTTGCTTGAGGAAAGGTAATATAGAGGACGCTAGAGGGAAGGTGTAGATGATCATCATCGTCAGCATTAGGATTAATCCTTTTGTACCATGTATATTCACAGCAAATTTCAAGACAATTGTCAGACTATCTTTCTCTGTGTGGTTTTCAACATCTCATTGCAAAACACAGTTTAGCACTGACACTGATTCACCATCAACACTGTCATTTCTGCACTCATGATCTTGTGTGCAGTTGTTAAATGAGTTTTATTTTAGGCATGTTCATGTGACACTGCTGAGACTTTTAAGGCGACAGGGTTTGAAATTGCCTCGACTTTCTGCTGTCTTTGTCATTGACTGGCAGTCAGGCACAAAATTAACAAATCTCCGTACAGCGTCTCCTACTTTAACATTTAGGCTCAGTTAAATCTGGTGAAATTGGAGGGTAGAACTGACTTTAGCAATGTAATTTTCTTATCACAACAGGGAATTTACACTCGGCCCGTCTTTTCCTGCGCAGGCCTACGTCAGAGTCCCAGCATGCTCATATAACCATTAGACTGATAATTGGACAGACTAGTGAGGCTATTATTGCTGATGATGCTTCCAGAGAAGGCCCTCAACTCTTTAATCACAAAGGACGGATGAGTAATTTTTGACAGTGGGGTAAGGTAGCCACCTCCAAACACCTTGACGTTCATTATTAGAAGATGACTCACAAATCCCCGAAGCAGAAACAAGTGTTAAGAACCTCTAATGATAAAAAGAGATCCTTGTATTATTGATGTTCAGTGGGTTAGTCAGCCGTTCCTGTATGAAGACACAGAAGACTGATTCGGTCATTTAAGAAGTTTTCAAATAGATTCAAAAAGGGAACAAAAAAGAAAAACTTTTAAATGGTTATTTCTTTTTACGTGCAGAAAATGTATAATTTGACAGCAGAGAACTGTAACTGCAGGCAAACTGATGTTTCATCAGGTAGAAGACACAGACTCAGCAGCATCTGCTATCGTGCTGCTGTCTGTTGTGTGTTTAGTTATTTTATACTAAGTACAGGTCGTATATCGCCTTAAGGGTGCCACTTTCCACATTTCCAAGTGTTTCTTAAGGTACTTGTCACCAAATACACTTCTGCTATGAAGCAGCGAGAGCGTATGCTGAATGATTAATAACACAGTATAATGTAGCTGCAATCATAATGATGTCACATCAGAACAATCCTTAGAGTGTGTCCTGTTATCAGCCACTCATGAACTCACAGTGAGCTTGAAGATTGATTTAAAAAAAGAAAACTACTCATGCTCCCTGAGCTTTCAGCTGCTCACTGCCTTTCAATTGTTCATTAATAAATACAATGAATGATATAATAAAATACAATATGTCCTGTGTTTTACAGATCTTTTACATAGATTAAGTTGTTTATAAAAACATAGATTTAAATAATAAATGTCCTTATCTCTGCTTAAAACTACATTATAGTGAGTTATAGTGTATTAGAACCAATATTTATTATTTATATACTGCTTATAAATGCAAAAAGGCGGGTGAGGGCTGATTAAATAAAGTGTAACTTTGTACTATCCAGTTAATTGTTTTAACTGTTATCAGAAAAACATTTAGATTTAAGGACAAGCAGGAACTGATGAGATAAGAGCAGTGCTGCCTCCATCTGCTGTAGGACAGTAAGTACTGCACTGTCCTACAGGAGCATTTAAACAGACAGAAACAACCATTTAAATTACACTCCAGCAAGCTCTCACCAACACTTTAATTTCAAAATAAAATATATTATATTTATTTATATTTATATAATATATTTGAAAACATCCATGTAACATGCACTCATTTGGCGCATGCAGCACTTGATAGGTTTAATTATTGAGTGATGAATATCAGGGATTCATTAGCCACCAGTATGCTTAATTTCTTAATAGAAAAGATATGTTTGGTAAGGACTATATGCTCTTTGTACTGTTCAATATGCATTTGTTTTGTCATTTTATTGCTGCTATCTTATTTCTTTATCAAACCAAGCATCCAACATCAAATAAGCATTATTTAGTGCTTTGTTTTATTGAAGAGGGCGACAGAGAAGCAATAAGAAATACTGCTACATGAGGTGTTAAGAGGTCTCCCTGACTTGATTCCCACAGTACCATAGCCTAAATCCATGCTTACTATTTATTTTAACCTGTGTGACTTTTTTCTGTATTAGAACAATGCAAGTAAGATGTCAATCAGGGGATCTACAGTAAAATCCTGTAATTTATTGTATTGCCTGAAGCCTACAGTAACATCGCAAGTTAAAAACAACTTTGGAAATCATTTCAATGTTATTGGCATAATATTCCATGATTGGTTGGGTTAAGATTAAAACAGTTCTGCTGCTGCTGCTGCTGCTGAAGGGAGCAGAATTTGCTTATCCTGGTGGGTTAGCCAGATGTCTACTCCACTGGATTGGTCTTTAGTGCCAGAGACCTAAAAGTATCAAAGATGGTATCTGGTGTGTCCGTCATCTCCAGTGGAGCACGTTCACATAGTGCAGTAAGAATGAAGTTCACAAGGTTTGTGATGCCCAGTACTGGGTACATGGTGTCATTTGTGGTTTAATAACTGAGCGATAAACATCACAAATTAATTTTCCACAGG
>NW_019524624.1:94206-198207 GCF_002814215.2 Seriola lalandi dorsalis | reverse complement strand
CACACAATACAATGACATCAACACTCACCGCATGGTTTTGGTGCCTGGGCGACAGCAGCTGCCAACAGCAGGCCGAGGCAGGACAGCACACTGATGAAGTTCATGTTGAGAAGCCGAATGAGGAGAACCCGTGAGTGCTCTGGTTTGAGGGAATGACACACACCTCCATATATACCTGCTCACAGTTGGCCACGCTCACCTCAATGGTTGGCCCCTGCTGCATTTTTTTTTTGACTGCTGCCATAAATTATAAATTGGGAATAATTAACAACCCTCCTTTGTGAAAGTTGGTGTGATTTATGACCATATCACATTTTTCTTTTTATGTTTCAGCTCATCAGATATTTCAGTTCATGGATTTAAACAGCTCCAATTTTGACCACAGGTGTAAATAATCCCACGCAGCACAGAATAAATCCACCTGCTTCTTTCTCAGCCTGCAGGGCTGAGTTTATCTGAAGTACCTCTGAATGTACAGTGTATGTGTCCTTATTTTTGTGTTATGTCATCTGGTTCTAAAACAGACGTTTTGGTCTTTCCTGGTTTCCTTTGTTGTTGATATGAGCTGAAAGCTTAAATCATCGAACTAACAAAGTATTAAATAAGTGAAGTAGAATTGTCCTGTTACATTCATTTGGAGTCTTAATGAACAATCTGTGAAGAGTTGTGTGCAAATGTCACAAATGGCCCTGAGTCATAGTCAGGTGCACCATCCTTATCTGCAGGTTAAGAAATAGATACAACGGACAAAATCATTACAATGACAACAAGAATAATGTTAATAGCAATAAAGGAAATTATATTACTGATATAATCAGCATTAATTAATATACATTTGATGCATTTACATATACATACAAACCATAACTTCATATGGACAGGAAATAAACCAGGGTATGTGTATATTATCAATACTTTCCTGTCTCATTGCCTTGATACTTTAATAATATTTAATAATAATTATAATGATCTAATGATAATAATCAAAAGAGGACAACTGATTTCAATCGTCTTGTTTCTACTTTAGATTTTATTCTTGTGATACAGTTTTTTTTTGTTTGCTTTTTCTTACATTGGTGTTTTCTCATTTAAGTGTGTTGTCTCATTTACCATTTGTTCTCTCGCTCACAGGTTTGGTTTTACATTTACAGTTTAATTTGATCATTTATGGGTTTCATTTCACATTCACAGTTTGTCATTTTTTTCTTTCAAATATCCTGGCCCTAAATTACATACATAGTTATCAAGCATATCAAGCAGTACACATGCCCACCGTTTTTGAAGAAGAAAAACTAAAGTAAAACTTACAGGCTGCATGTCCTTAAATGACCTGTGGGACTACTCAGTGGTGGGTCCGAAGACTTTTCCTCTTCTCCTGCAGACGGATGGAAAAGCAGAGTTGGCAGGACCTCCAAAACTCTCTCTCACCTTTAGCAACTTAACAATTTGAGCATTGTCTCAAACAAAGTACAGTATAATCAAAAATTGATTTTATTGAAAAGGATGACAGAGATACAATAGAAAGCAAGGACCAGGCTACCTTAGGTGTCACTGAAAGGTCTCCCTCACTTGGTTCTCACTGTGTTCCTCTAATTTCCCTCTGAAAATCTAGATTTGATCTCACTTTCTTACTATTTCCTTTAACCTTTAATACCAAACACTGAGATTGTTGTTCAACAGGGGGCTATATCGTGGCTTAGCTGGTTAAAAAAACCTTGGAAATCATGTTAATTTAAATGGCTTTATATCACATGATATCCATGATTACTGGATCATTTGGGTTCAATTTAGCAGCCCTAACAAGAGCAGCAATAGTGATTATTTTAGTGAGATACTCCACATGTTTACTCTTCTTTCTTGGTCTTCTCAGCCAGAGACTTCAAGGCAGTAAAGAAGGTATCTGGTCTCTCTGTCTCCTCCAGTTTAGACTTGGCACAAAAGAAAGGTGGGCTGTAGTCCATGGGGTTTGTGTTGCCCAGGACCCAGTTGAAGGTGCTGAAATGTAAACAAATTTTTATTTATTTTTATGTCAGGCTTCATATTGGGGTCATGCATGTATACTGTTGCACACAGCATGTCAAATACAGTGATCAACCACTTATGTGGATCAAAAATCTTGACACAGAATCATTCCTATACAAATGCTGTAAAAATATATTGATTGTTGTAATCAAGTAGTCGGATTACAATGTTCATTTTGGGTGTTTTCATACATGACAACATATGGAAAATAAAATTAAACAGTTGTATCCTACTACTGCAAGCTGTCATATTTGTACCTTCTTCTTCTATTTTCGACACTGTGGCTCAGCAAGTTATTTGTCCGCCTGTTCCAGCTTCGCTCTGTTTTGGGATGCTTACAGTATGTAATTATCATCTCTGCGCACTCGCAGCAGGTGTGTTATGTATGTTACATGAGTGGCGTGAAATGCTTTCACCTTGACTATTCAGTCTAGGCTTCAAGGAAGAGAGCGCCACGGAGCAGTTTGTTATTTTATCTTTAAATCAGTCAATCAATTTGACCTGGATACAAATGATCACTATGAGTAGTTTCCACTGTATTTCCATCTGATGGAATGATGCATCTGTAAAAAAAATAGTGTTTCTGCTCTCCTGTGGTTTTGTTAGTCCAGGTTCTCACCTGATGGTGATCCATCCAGACTCTGGAGTGTAGCTGGTGTAAGTCATCGGGATGCAGCCAATCTCAGAGAAGACGGTCATGTATGTGCCTGAAGACATAGAGCAGAGGTTACATGATGTGATTATCTAATCATAAACAGACTGACTGAGCGGCACAGAATCGTCAGAATCCAGCCGAAGGTTATTTTGAATGGAAGTATGCGCTTTACACAAAGAAAAAGTACTGTTCGAAAAAAGCTTCATGAAACATACATGAAAAGTAAGTTACAACTATCCACTAATTACAACATTTTTTTTCACATTTTGTCCCAATCCAAAGCTTTGATCAGAGCTTAGATTAGTGCCCTCATCAGGCCAGTAATATGGAAGGCTGGATTTGTTGTCAGCGACAGTCACAACCTTTCATAGTTCAAGTTTTGGCCTTTCATCAAAACTGCAGCAGCAGACTAACAGGACAGTTCAGTGTAGCAGAGAACATCATCCCCACAGGTTTTGTCAAGATAAAGCCAGGTTTCTTTGTCTCTGGCACAATGTTCCCACTTACCGTTGTGTGGCAGGTCTCCATACCAGGTGTTGACTAGCACACCCATTCCAAAGGAGGAGGAGGAGCCCATGAATACCTGACCCATCAGTTTAGCATCAGAGGGCACATGCATGGGAATGAAGGAGGTGTCGAGCGCCTTCTTCTTGCAAGACAATTTTTTCCAGTCGATCTCATAATAGACTTTCTAAAAGGATGAAGAAAGAAAATGAATGCTCCCCTTTCACATCATTGTCTGTGTCTTTTAATATGTTGAAAGTGTGAATGAGTAGTATTGCGTTTATATGTTTTCCACATATACTGTTTTGTCATTATGAATGTTTTGCCCTTTTTTTTTTATTAGGTAATTTGCTGAACACTGAAGAAAACTTTCTGAAAGTATCTGTTTGTGGTTTAGGGGGTTTTCATTCATTCGTTATCATTTATTTTCAGACTTTATTTTAAAGGACTATTTTTTAATTGTTAATGTCATTACTACAGAAAGTAGTAACAGGAAAATCACCAGCAGGTGGCAGTATCACTGTGTGGACAGAATGCATGGAGGGAAAAACGTGTCAGTGGAGAATATTATTATTAATATAAGTATTATTTTCATACTTCGGAAGTAAACTAGGGATACTTAGATATACATTGCTGTAATTTGGTTTCATTGTGTTATAGGCTAACTGTGTTGCTTTTTATGTCTTTTGAATATGTCATGTTAGCATGTTAGCCAGACAGCACGGAACTCATACTTGAAACTTGTAGTAGAAGTACGGGAGGAGGCCATGATGAAAGTCGGCCCTTAAGAGAGCAAGTGACTGTGACTCATGTTAGAAAATTACTGTTTTACTAAAGAAATATGATAATAAACTGACCAAACATATCTGACATAGCAGCATTGAGAGAGGATGTTAACTTCATTTGAGCAAGGAAGGACATGTTATTTGTGATATTTTGGTGTAATTCTGAAACAACTGGTTAATTAATCAAGGAAGAAAATAAACTGACAACAATGTTGGTTAATCTGATAATCAGATTCATTGATAACATTATTGTTCATACATATACACAAATATTATTTTCATACTTTACACAAAATGCCAGATCTGCATCATTCTGCATACACCTACATGCTGCTTAATGCTTTTAAGTTTGTGTAAAAACAGTTTGTGTTCATTTCACTACATCTGATACTCCTCATTGTTAGGAGTAAATCCTGGTTGAAGCTGAGATTAGAGACTGTCATTGGTGGTCAAGGGACACTGACTGTATTGCCAGAAGAGTGATTACATACTGAAGAGAGAAAGAGGGAATGCAGGAAATATAGGGAACAGATTTCTAGTTCACCAATTCATGGGCTACAGTAGCAGTTACAGTCTCACAGCAAAGGTAGAAAAAACATCTGTGACAAAACCCACTAAGTAAGTAAATATCTGGGTTAAAACATATCATGTAAAGTATTTTCAGAATCTATTAAATCATGGTTAAATACCTGATTGAAAAGCATCAACTGGTCCACACCAAAGGTCTGATTGCCACTAAACCCATAGTTTCTGACCCGCATCCTCTGTCCAAAAGCATCATAGGTAATTGTTCCTGTCGACATGAGGAGTCCGTTGCCAGCCATCTGAAAAAGAGAGACGGAGTAGAAAGTGAAGAGAAAGATGCTGATCGCTTCACATGGGTCTATCCAGGAGATATTATAAGTGAGGAAGGTTTATCTGTAAAACAGGTCAGTGACTCACCACAGTGAGGCCTCCATTCATCAGTGCAGGAGAAACTGAAGAAGATGGAATTTTTAAGAAATTAGCTCTGTTAGTGATCTAAAACGTGCCACATACTTTATTAATTTTACAATCAGATTCTTTCTTTTGATGCTCTTATAACCACTTTCTTTTTATTTCTGCATCATGTACAAATTGCATCTCATCTGCAGCAACACTCTAAACTTTCTTCATTTAAAATCTTTGTGTAAATTCACTTAAAATCCAGTTTCATGCACACAATACAATGACATCAACACTCACCGCATGGTTTTGGTGCCTGGGCGACAGCAGCTGCCAACAGCAGGCTGAGGCAGGAAAGCACACTGATGAAGTTCATGTTGAGAAGCCGAATGAGGAGAACCCGTGAGTGCTCTGGTTTGAGGGAATGACACACACCTCCATATATACCTGCTCACAGTTGGCCACGCTCACCCCACGTGGTTGGCTTATGAAATGATTAAAAATGTCAAATCCAGTCATTTTTTATTTGTATAGAGCCAATTAACAGCATACGTTATCTCAAGGCCCTTTCCAAACAGGGCAGGTCTAGACCTTCTCTTTATAATAATATTTACAGAGACCCAACAATTCAGAGTAATTGTATATTATCTTAAGATTTCTGAACATTTAATTTATTTGCCTTGCATGTGTCATTCACACTAACTGTAAGATTCAGTGCCTTGCTCAAAGGGACAATTAGCTGTATATCAAGAATGGATTTGGACATTTGGACTGGACGGCTCCAGTTTTGACTGCAGGTGTAAATAATCCCACGTTGCACAGAAGAATTCCACTGGCTTTTTTCTCAGCCTGCAGGGCTGTGTTTACCTGAAGTACCTCTGAATGTTATAGTGCATGCTTCCTTACTGAAACAGACCCTTTGGTCTTTCCTTGTTTGCTTTGTTGTTCAGTTGAATTAAGTTATCAAGTCTTTTTAATATGAGCTGAAAGCTTAGATCATCAGTATTAAGTGAGTGAAGCAGAATTGTTCTATTCAATTCATTTGGTGTGGGGGGTGTGTGCTGAGGTCATAAATGGCCCTGATCATGTGAAAGTTGTTAAAATGTAATAAAATAAAAATGGAGTCATAGTCAGGTGCACCATCCTTATCTGCAGGTTCAGAAAGTCACTGAGATACAGCGGACCTCAAATTCAAAGTCATCGCAATGACATCAAAAATAATATTAACTGTGATAAAGGAAATTATATTAATGAAAATCAGCACTAATGAATAATGGAAACCATAACTTCATATGGCTACATGAGTCTCTAATTAAATTTGAATAATTTCTTAAAACTGTGTCCTGTATTATTTGTTGGAATCTTTGATGTTCATTTTAACATGAAATGTAATGAGACTAACTGAGATGATCTGTCACAGCTTGCTCTCTGTATGAAATCACCAGAAAGAATTCATAAAATTTGAAAACCCAAATTGTTCTAGTGTCTTTTTTGAAAGAATCTCAGCAATTGTCCCAATTTAGTTTTGGTTTGTTAAGCTCTTTTCCTTTTTAAATACATGATTAAAGATGTGAAATGGAGCTCTGGAACAGGTGACAACAGTTTATCAACAACACATAATCTACAGTAGGTTACACATCAGAGGCTCTGAAGAGGTTTGAATTGATGATTTTATTGATCCAATGAAAGAAATATCTTTTTTATGGCACGACTCTACGGCAGGGGTATTAAATTAAAATTCAAAGGGGTCCAGTTCGATAAAAATTTCCTCAAGAAAAGGTCCAGAACATTGGTCCGATGGGGCCCAACAGGACCAATGTTGTGTTTTCAAAGAAAATAAGAGCTGTAATAATTGAACACATATGAGAGCTTTTGAAAAATGTGCATCTTAAAATAAAGTGGTTAATTTTGGAAAAATGTAATAAAAAGCGTGTCTTGAGTTTCTGCTTTTCGTCCTTTTTGTTCGCATCCGAACAGTCTCAGCCATTTTTTATAACAAACAATCTCAACACATCTGAACAAGTGAAAAGGAAAACTGGTTAAGTCCGGGTAAAACGGCGCCTGGGTCCGTTCATGGACCTTGGCTTAGTGACCTCGGCTCTATGGCAATGGTAAGTCTGCTGGTCTACCACTTTGGTCCATACTTAAATGTCACATTAAAGGATTGCCATGAAATTTGGTTCAGATGTTCACATTTCATCTAGCGCCAGCGTCAAGTTCAAAACTTAAATTTGTTCACTAGTTTCACTAAATACCTGTAAAATGATGGCATTCCCTTCACTCCAATTAGTTTTGCTAATTAAATGCTAATTGATAATTAATATGTTAATAAGCTAACGCACTAAACTGTGTGGCAGTGTGTCTTAGGTTGAGGAGATTAAATTACAGCTAGCCTTTAAGGCTGTACCTGCTATTGAAAGGCCATACACACACTAATTGCCTTGTCAGCACAAAAAGCATTCAGGTCTTACCTGAAACCCAGGTGAGCTCAGCTAGCTCCCTGCCATGTCTCACTCAACTGCGTGGTCTGGTCAACCGCTCTGGTCCATCCCCACTGTGCACTGAGTGATTGGTTTCACTTCATCTAGGTTTGCTAGACACCGACAGACCAGACCAAGAAGAGTTCCCTCTCTTTGTTGAAAGTTCCCCCTCTTCTTCTTCCCCTCTTGCATCCCTGGCAAGCCCATTAGGTGAGGCCCATATTCTATGACAAATGAAAACCGGTGACCTGTGTTATATGTTACCAAATGTGGTTGTAGCAGGAACCAATGCCACCATAAAAATTAGAACAATATGTGGTAATCTGATACTGGTTAATATTTCCAAAAACACTAATGGCATGTGAATTCGTACTTGTGGTGTCACATTAAGAGGGATTTCAAACCAGCCTTCAGTATTCAAAATGAAAGAAGAGACCATCATGTGACGGTGATCACATCAGCCACGACACCTGTTAACATGTTGTCGTTTAAACCCATGAGTACGCAGGAGTTATCACTACATCATTAGAGGACTACTCACTACTTGGACCGAGTCGCACCACACCTATCTTCGTCATCTCGGCCTTTATTTCCATGTGCAGTACAAACCTGTATGGTTTCATGACTATACCTTGCACGGCTGTGATGCAATGACGGTGACAAAACATGTACACAGACAGACAGATAAACACCTGACAAAGTACTCAACTCCAATCTGTTTTAGTTTCCACTACAGTAGTTGACTCAAGGACCACATTTTGCTGTTATGACAGACAGAGACACACACACAGACACACACACACACACACACACACACACCCACGGTGAAAATAGTACCAGCCCCACTTTTGCGGCTGGTAGTGAGGCAAATATGGAATTCCTGTACCTGGGACCTTCCCATGTCTGTACGGAAAAGCAACAGCTGAGCAAATATAGATTTTGCTGCTACGAACCAACCACTGGTGCATCAGGACAAAAGTTTAAGGTCCTTTGATCAATCTGTGACACTCATAAGCTCATGCATTAAACAGTTTAGGAGAGAAAAAAACTCAAATGCTACATGACATGATGCAAATTATATTTATTTCCCAATATGCATATTAAATTAGCATCTCTTTTCATTTAGATTCCCTTGGCATATCAAGGTGGATGGCAATTATTAAACCAAACATCTTCTGAGCAACAAATACTTCAAATTTTTCAGTGCAAAACAGCTAAAGCCAAGTTAAGTAAAATAAGACAGACCCCACCCCCAAATCAAAAAAAAAAAATAAGTTTTTAAAAGCCCGTAGTTAACATGTATAAATAAAAAAAAAAAAAAAAGCAAATCTGGTGACCATCCATAAAAACAGAATGGATTTTAAGAGAGGAAACCCTTTTTTGTTCAGGTGTTGGTTCCCTTGTTCTGCAGCTAAGCATTAACTTACAAATTTCCACCTCATATACATATATGAATATCAACAATGTGTGTATTATAATATAATCTTGTTACAATTTCTACATTAGGTCCATATTAATTAAGTGTTAATAGTTACATGAGGTGAATTTCTGTCCATTTGGAGTTTCGGTTTACTCAGGGTTTCTGCGTATTATCCATGTCAAAATGACAATTTGTTGCCATTGGTTTTGGAGATTTCTATAACTGTTCAGTCAGAGACTCACTGTCATATACACAATATTGTCTACTACCAACTTCTTTTTAAAACTTTTTTTGTGGAGTTTTACGCAGGAACCCTGAGTACTGTGTGTGACCTTGTGCAAACGAAGACGGGCACACACTGGTTTGTTGTGTAGTGTCAGTCGAATGATCACTCTCTTCCCCACAGTCACCGTTTACTGTGAGTGGATCGAAAACTGGTTGAAAAAGGCATCGTCTTTATCTGGCATCATCTCAAAAAAAACAGCTGAAACACAAAATTTCAAGAACGCAGACACCATGTCATCCACTCACTGAAAATCATCTCATTCATCCCTCATTTCCATTACACATCCTCTCCATCCCCCGTTTAGTCTAGTCTACAGCGCATCAAGCTCACTCTACTGTACCTTGTGTGAATTTTAAACAAACTAAAATAACACTTGGCTGATGGGTCCATCTCTTTTCTTGTCTACACAACTTGTCTCTTTATTTTCTTAAATCCACTTCTCAAAACTTCCCACAGTATTCATTAATACGTCTTCCTCTTTCAATATTAATACATCCTTATTCCTGATTCCTGACATTGGTCCAGCCTCTGTTCATTCAACATAAACTCTACTTTGGTGCCTTCATGAACATCTGTTCCTTCTATAGCTTCCCTACTTCACATCTACTTTAAACTTAGCTAACCTACTAACTACAGTTCTACTGTCTGTATTTCTTACTTTTCTTTTCAGTGCACTGCTACTATTTCAACAAGTCACAGCTTTGCACGTGTGTGCAGTCACACAGGCAATACAAACACACACACACACACACACACACACACACACACACACACACACACACACACACACACACACACAAGAAATGAATGGACTGCAATGTGTCAAAATGTCTGTGATGGAGTGCAACAGAGCTGTACGTACAGAGACGTACATGCAGATTTGGAGATGCAGGTGATTTGAATTGGTGAATTGGAAGTTTACAGTTTACATGTTTTCTTGTGTTGGTTGCTAGGGGAGACCTGGTTTTGGCAGGTTTTGGAGTTGGCAGGCAGGTATTCTGGCAACGAATCAGACTGATGCAGAAGTGATGAGAAAAACATTGAGTGGCGTAAACCTTCGAAGACCATTATTATTTGGGGCCGCACATAATCATTTTTGACAGTGATGTCAGAATGTCAACAGATGAAGCCAGTGTGAGAGCGAGGAGGAAGCCACTTGATGCAAAGAAGGTTCAACAGTTTAGAGGACGAACCGTAATCCCCTCCAGAAAAAAAACAAAAACAGTATTTCAGAGTTTCAGACATTGCAGGAGCTTAGTATGACGTTCAGTCTCTAGCCTTGACTAATAATTTTGGACCCTTGTTCTTGCTTAAACTCCCTCTACTTCTCAGTGAGGCCCTCTGTCAGCAGTCGGAGACTTCTGAGGTGTTGGAGTCACTCGTGAGTTTCCTCCGTTGCCTCACAGATTTCTCCTCATCCTGCAGAGCAAAACAGAGTTTTTATTTTTAAAAAGCTGAGGAATTTCCAGCTACCACTGTACTTATGTTACTCAAACAGGAGTAAAAAGTGTGTTTTTTAGGGACTATTTTCAACAGCACATTAATATGTACGTTCAGTGCTTATATCAGGCTTTAGTTACTCTGTACAATACTTGTTAGTAGGATTCATTAATTGTTGGCCTTTTCATGGGATTTGTGGGCAATAAGAAAACTATGGGATCACCAGACTTAAGCTTAAAAGGTAAGGCATGTACAGTATGTGTTTTCATTTGAATGAATTTAAAGAGGACATATTCTTCGGCAGGTCCTGATTATTTATGTTTTTTGTTTTTCTTGTTTTGTTATTGTTAGTGCTTACAGTCTGGAAGATTCCATTCTGCCCCCACTCTCCAGGGGAGTGGTCGTCAGGGTCCTCGGCCTCTTCCTCCTCTTCCTCCCCCTCTTCCTCTCTCACTGTGTCCATCCCATCTTCCTCATACTCCGTCAGACAGTCTGACTCCTCTGCTGAGTGGAAAGATTTAGAAGAGATATTACAGTGAAAATTTATAGAGTGACTGGCCCACCAGGTTTCTATAGCATCCATAAAATATCAGGGACATTTGCTACTGTATTTCAACTAGAATTACTGCCTCGTGGTTGTAGGCCTCCACCAACCAGCCACGTTGCAGGAAATATGGTCTCAATCTTCCTTTCCTGAGTTACAGCGTTGAATAATGGCCAGAAGTGTTTTAGCAGAACATAATTATGTCATAGTGAAGTTGACCTTTGACAATTTGAATATAAATTGTCATCATTTCATCCTATTAGATATTTGTGTTAAATTGTGTCAGAGCCAAAACTGTGTTTTGTGAGGTCACTGTGAATTTGACCTTTGACCACCAAAATCTAATCAGTTTATCCTTTGGTCCAAGTGAATGTTTGTGCCTAATTAGAAGAAATTTCCTTAAGGCGTTACAAGACGGACAGACAACTTGAAAAAATAATGCCTACAGCCCCGGCTGTCGTCGGAGCGGAGGCATAATAAAACACACCAGATGAAAACTATGACTCATTTATTACTCTGATTAAATCCAACATGATCTTGAAGGGCATCTGTGCATCTAGTGGAGGAGAGAGCTGTAACAACGGTATGGTACGGTCTGACATCATGAGAAGAAACATTTTAACTACTACAAAAAGAACTGATCTCTCACCATCTGCTGCTACATAGGTCTGGACTGGCTCTATCCTGGAAACAATCTCTGCGAGGTCAGTGAAATCAGCTCCTGGACACGTGCAGGACTGTAAGGCAAGATATTAGTATTATATATGGAACTATTAAGTTTGATGGTGAACATTTATGTAGTTATACATCGACCGCATCATTTATGGTGTAAGTCTGTATATGTGCTCTTCTCACGTCAGTTCTCTTGCTGTCATTGTAGTCGGCTGAACGGTGGTCCTTCAGCATGTTCTCGATGATGTCACCTCGGGCCCAGCCAGTGAACACCAACTTGCCATGCTGGAAGCCCACATCCTGAGATACAAGGTAGTTTAAATAGAAACATTAGTGTATTTAAATAAAGTGGGTAGACATGTTTTGAGTAAATATTTACCAGGTACTTATTATATAGTGCACTAGGGCTGGGTGGTATGACTTCAATCAATATCACAACTATTTCAAATCTTTACCTCGATTATGATTAATGAACGAATACTCTGGCGCTTACCTGTCTCTCTTTTTGTGAGCCATGCACTCTTCATATTCGGCAATGTGATTTTGCTCCAAGGGATTAAACAAATTGGTGGTGGTACTTTTGGTTGCTATCCATGTTGCATTCACCACTGTCTGGTAGTCGTGAATGATTAAACCCAATCAGGGGGCGAGGCAGGTGTCTGCGTCAGTTTCCAAAAGTCCAGACTACAGCGCAACCCCAAAAAAACGTGCCAAAAGTGACGCCTTTTAAAACTAAAAACTATAAGTGTGGATGTAGCCTGATGCTCAGTGTTTACGCTCATGTTATCCATATTACCAAGTCTGTGAGAGGTTCTAAATGTCAGTTTTGATACTTTTTTATTTAATTGCAGAGCATTATAGTGCACTTCATTTACCCCGACTCTTTTTATTGTGTGCCCCAATTGTATCAATGTGTGGAATTTTATACAGTATGTAGTGCCCTCAATAGATAATGATGATTACGAAGTGTCTTTAATCTCAATTAACTATTCACTATATATGTGAGGTGTGATTTCACACACAGCAAATGCGCCACTTTCCTAAATAATTAAAATCAGGCAATATTGAGGAGGCCACTCACATAGATCTCGTCAAACTTCCCAAAGTCCATTGTCTTGAAGCGATCGATTGGTGGTCTGATGTACTCGCAGTAGGCACTCTTCTTCACCACCTCTAACTGCCGCACACAAGACACGTATGCCAGCCGAGACTGGATCTCTGCCATGTCTGGCACCTGCAGAAGTGGGCGGAGTGAGAATCACATTTTGGCCACAGGATACCAGAATTGACCAAAATGGACACCATACGAAATATTGCTCAATCTGCTGATCAGCAGAACCATCACTGCTACATGTTGGTCAGAGGCATTAAAGACTCAAATGTAGCACTCTATACTTTGTAAGTTGCTGAGTCATCAGGAGTTACAAGTGCATTGTGCTGCCAACCCACTCTGTACCTTTACTTTCTCTGCCCAAGGATTGATCCGTTTCCACAGCAACCACCAGCCAGACAGGCAGTCGCCGTAGTTACAGAGGTCAGTCTCATCTTGGCTTCCCACGTCGATGGCAATGACAGTTCTGGCACCCATGTTCCTCGCAATGTCGGCTGTTGGACGCGTAACGTATCCACCAACATTCACACACATGCACAGACGTACAAACACAGCACGAAAAAAATCCAGCAGCAGAGATGGTAAGACAATGAGTCCTTGTTTCAGGATAATCTCTGTTTCTTTAAACCTTCATTTAAAAAAGGAGCCACAATGTTCAAACAGACTTGCACCACAAAAATATCAGTGTTTTAACTTGTCAAACACATTCCAGAGCATTTATGGCAAATTAGTGACAGAGAGCACTGCAATTTAAAAAAAAAAAAAAGAAAGATGTATACTTTGCCAACAAGCATAGGGCCTGAAGTCATAAACTTTCTCACTGAACTTGGTAAGTGTTAAAAAGAGCCTTGGGGCATTGAACATTTTTGTGGTGCTGAGCCTATTCAAAGACAGAAACGGGACGACATCCCACAAGCCCAAAGCACTGATCCACCGTGCCAAGAACAACCATAAATGCAGCTGATCGAGCACAAACTCTTCGAAGAGAAGGCAGAGTAATAAACTTCAGAAATGAAGGATGCTAATTTCACAAGGCTCCCTTTGATTGGATCAATCTTTGGGCCCAGAAAGCTCCATATTTCACAAACTTCTGAAACATGTATCGCTCTGTAGATAATGAGACATGATTCCCAACCCAAAGAGAGAATTACAATAGTTCAGTCCAGAGCTTTGTGAAATATGGCTGTGTTTCATCAGTACAGAATACTTTATCTACAAACATTCAGACTCAGGGGAGTTTTTGTCTGCACACCATAATGAAAGCCAAAAATTGTTTATTATCATACAACTTTGTATGAACATTACAGGAATGTGTGAATTTGGTCTGGTGCAATTTCAAATACTTTCAAGTTAATGAGGATGTACTTAATAGTCCACAGACAAAAAAAAACAGCTCCCCTCTCCCCTTTCTCCACTAATTTTTCCTCTGGTTGAAATGGAGGCAAATACTGATTACAAAAGTAAATTTCAGCACAAGAAAGAGAAATGTAGGGCTGGGCGATAAGGCTGAAATCATTATCACACTATTAATTAGGATATTATCCAATATGCACAAGTATATATCAAAATAGGGAAAATGTATGCAAAAATCAAGTAAATGAAACTTGTCTTCAATAACCAATTTTGGTAAGACATATATTATAATTTGCTTTTGAATGACTTTGGACAGCAGAAACTTGAAAATCAAATCATCACCCAGCCATACAGAAAAGTACTAATTTCAACATGAGGGGAACCAGACTTTAATCTCAAAGCAGACTGGTGTCCTGTGCCTCAAAAATAATTTAGGAATTACACTTAATGCTTTTAATTCTTGGGATCTTAAAAATCTACTTTTGACTTGAAAAATTAAATGAAATTGTTGAAGTGTCAAAGTTCAAATGTGATACTAGAAGAAAGTCCTCTTGCCAATTTTTATTCTATACCTATCTGACACCAGGCTGTTTGACAGACAAATACCACATTCCCCTACTCAATGTTGTATTTCGTCTTTTAATGTTTAACATTTTTATACACCTGCAAAACTGCAATATTGTCTTTGTTCAGAATGCAGATTTTTCCCCATCTCGTAAAACAGAATATTTCAGGGTTTCACTGAGCTCACTCAGTTTTTACCATTATTTTTTTCATTCAAGTTAAGTAATTTAATTTGTCTGACCAGATGAATTAATTAATGGTCTGAACCAGCTCCAAATTCAGACGGGGAAAACTCAGCAACACCAGACTTCCCTCCACCAGCATTAGGACGAGCTCACAACTATATACTTACACGGCCTATAGAAATTGCTTTCTTGATGAAAACCCCTCCTAAAAATCATCCACATCCCTCACTTCACCTCCCCCCTCTTTTGGGGACAGGAGTTTGTTGGACATTAAGGACTCTACAGTAAATTGGTGGAGGGGGGGAGGGTACCACCTCTACTTGCCTGGCAGGTTGTTGATGTAGCCACCGTCCATTAGCAAGTTGCCATCTTTGGGGTCACAGAGTGGCGGCAGGTACCCTGAGAGGGTCATGCTCGCCCGCACATAGCGCCACAGAGAGCCTGGCACACCAGGGAGGGAAGGAGGGAGGAGGGAGGAGGAAGGGGGGGAGGGGGATAACAGCTCAATATTGTTTGCTAAACGTTTCAAGTTAGTGTTGACAGACCACAATCCCAACTCCAGTGGGACGCTGGCTGAAGGAAGGTAGCTGATCCCTGCAAAGGCTAGGACTGTGGCTCTGCTCACCTTTGGACTCTGTTGTACACCACTGCAAACCTCATTACCTCGCACAGAGACCCTGTGTGACTTGTGCATTAGGTAAAAAAGTAAATGGCAACCATCACAGAGCACCAAGGCTGTTTGAATCTCCAAACTATGTCCCAACAATAGCATTTTGAAGCACGTAACCAAAGAATTCTCTCAAGTTTCTGCAAGATCCACAGATACTGTATGTTGAAGCTGAGACTGCTCATTATAAACAGAGCTTCAGTTGTAAAATATAATGTCAATATGTCAAGAGAAGGCTCAACAGCGCTTGTTGTGACAATGTTTGGAGATATGTCACCGTGAACATGGCAGGGAAGCACCAAGCCTGCTCAGTCCTGCAGTAAAGTTCAGTGCCAGGAGGGGGCAGGAGCAGGCCGGGCACTGCATGGGTTGGAAGGATAAGGAGCACCGCAGAGAAAAGCAAGGGGTGCAACTGTGCGTGGAGTATACGTAAATGCTGAGGAAGAATCGTCTTACTGATTTTAGAGGAATTACTACCACCTACACATTCCATTCCTGTACTTTATATTTATGTAACTTAAGGGCTTTCAGTTTGTGCAAGGGGCTAAAACAGGCAGGATCCAGAACACATACCCCCAAAAAATAACTTAAAAAATGTTATCAGTAAGGTAATACATGCAATCAATATATATTTATGAGAAATATATAGATAGGCTCACTGTCTAACACTGGCATGCACATAAAAGCAAGCAAAGCCAGGGAAGAGGACAGGGGCTGTAAAGGAGAGACTGAACATGTTCCTTTAGGTAGAGATGATTGAAATGAAACAGAAGGGAACATGGGAAACAAGCTGCAGTTCAGTCCAAAGGAGAGAGACATTTTGGCCCACCGAAACGCGCAATGATCCACGACAACAACAAAAGACAGATGTGATGTGATGTTGACATGGTGCAGCCCTTCACTCTCTCCTGTTAGGCAGAACTATCACCCAAAGCTTACAGTATATACACCTTATCAAATCTATACCTGATCTCACACTGAAAATCCAAACCGGTTAAGTCTGATTGGCTGAGCTACCTGCAAGTTAGTAACCAACTGCCCTTTCATAAAGAAGTATCACAATAAGCAAGTACAGTGGTGCATGAAGACATCAGTGTTTACAAGCCACATCCAGAACTTTATAAACAAGAAGGGAAATTTTTAGCAAACACAGAGGGCCTTAAAAAGCCAGACCATCATGCACCTCTCTATGACCCATAGATGTCCTGACATGCATGGGCAAAACCTCACATCCAATAAGAAAATGAAGATCAGCAGTCATATTCAGAGGTGGCGATAAGCCAGTTGGGGAAAATGTGTTGTGTATGTGAATTACAAATCCAGTGGGAGAGAGAATAAGATGTGCTATTGGTCATTATTTGGTAAAATATGAGGTACTGAATGCATCAGCCCAAAGATATATGTTGGAATTAGTCTTTCCTTCCAAACCATGGGCTCCCAATGTCCACCTGGTCAGGGTGGGGTTAGTTACGAGTGAGAAATTGGGAGGGAGAGGACAAGAAAGAGGAGGAGGGAAGCCAAGAGGTTGACTGTCGACTTAGGGATGGGGGAGGAGGTTCTGGTGAGCCGGTGTTTAAAATCTGACCTGGGACATTGTTAACATAGCAACCATCCACAAGCAAGTGGCCATCCTTGGGGTCGCACAGGGGAGGTAAATAGGGGGTGTAGGAGGCGCTGGCTCTAACATAGCGCCAGACACAACCTGTCGGGAAATGGAGATGGAGAAGGAGGAACACATCAAATATGGGCCGGACTCCACGTCACAGATGGAAAAAGAGAGAATGACAGAGAGAGAGATGGAGAAGAACGAAGAGAAAGAGAGGAAAAAGGAGGGAGAGAGAAGAAATGCCCGCAACAAAGAGAAGAAGAGTGCAGGAAGCTGCCAAGAGCAAGACAGAGGAAGAGGAATACAATGTCAACAGAATTACTTACTTGTGCCTATGGTTTCTAACCAATGGAGTAAATTCTAGTATGAGGCCAATTTGCTCTAAAAGGACTGGCACAACTCCACAGCCAATTAAATTCAACTGTTTGAAGGCTAGAGTAGAGTAATGGCAAGATACAAAAATGTCAACGCAGTATAATCTTCTGACTGTGTTAAAACAATTCAAGCTAAGTAAAACAATCCACGGTATAAATAACAAATATGTTGAATGAATGACAACAGATGTGTGTAAATTAGCTTTATAACCTAAAAACAATGATGCAAGGTTCATTTGATGTGTTGATTAAGAATATTAAAAATAGTATTAGCGCTGTTAGATGACTGGCTCAACAAGCAAGGTCGGAGGAAGACAAGCAGAGACAGAGAGAGGAAGAGATAAAGAAAAAGAAAGAGAGAGGTAGAGAGAGATAGAGACCTTCACTTTAAGAAGTGCTGTGGGGTCTTTGAGTAAATTCTGCAAGGGAAACTGGACAAGGATTTACAGGAAAGAGTTTCGCTTACTGTTTAGTTTCCTACCAGTTTTCTCAGATCTCACTCTTGGTAGTGTTTCCCAGTGGATAAAACCAAAGGATGTAATTCAAACCCGTGACACTGTGTACCTGTACACTCATCAAAATGGCATACAATTACGCTTTTCTTTCAATAGCTGTAGTCAAAATGACATACTCAGAGTAGCACCACGCTAACGATGTTTGATAAAAATCACACCAGAAAAACTACAGAAAGCACAGAGTGGAGGTGAAGGAGTGAGGGAAGCAACGTGGGATGTCATTAAAGAGCAAGGAGGGGAAAAGCAGGGTGGAGTGTTCTGGATCCTACATGTTGACATGGACATGGGAGGGGAGTCAGCATTTTGGGGTCAGTGACTACACGGGTTATTTTGTCTATGCTATGTCTCTCCATGTGAAGAAAGACCTGATGTAACAGATATATCTAGGGAGAGTTTTAGACAAAAATGTGATGAAAAAAAACAAAACAATGGATAAGCTTCAACTTAATTAAGCATGTGAAAAGGAAGAAGTCAAATGGAAGAAGAAGAGAAGTTTAAGATATAGACACAGTCAGAAAGATCTTTTGCAAGAAAGAAAGAAATAAAGAAAGAAAGAAGTGCAGCAAAAGTAAAAGAGGCAGATGATGGGAACAATGAAACTGAGAGAGAAAGAGGCTTTGCTCCTGCAGTTAGTTCATACACATGCCAAGATGCAAACATAAGCATTCAGTGTTTAACTTCAGGACTCAAGCCTGCAAACCCATAAACCCCTCAAATCCAGTAATCACCCTGAATTATAATAATTGAAAACTTTACAATGAAACTAGCAATGTCTTAATTTGATGCACAACATTGTAAATTACATGGTTGCATTACACCGAGTACGGTATAAAATTAAATCGCTTTTAAAATGGCACGCTAGATTTGTGGGGTTCATGGGGGGTCATTTCAGACTACACAGAGCTACTTTAGCTAATGTTAGTGATGGTGCATTTTTTATGCAGGTCAAACAGAACACATTTAACCATCAGCAAATACAGACACAAGCATAGAAACATCTACACAGTGTTTTCTTTGTACACAGTGTTTTCTATTGAAGTGTCCTTCTAAGCCCTAGGCTGCAGCATACTAAGCATGTTTGTGAAGCTAAAATAAGTGGTCTGTGAGTAAAGTCAAGCAATGCGTTTGGCCTTGATGGCTGCGATGTATGCAGGCAGGCCATTCAAATGTTTTTTGGTCCTTTTTGACTGTTCCCTGACATACTCTTGTTTGCAAGTCGTCAGTAATGTCACGTGAATGGCTGCAATTATTGGCCTCTTGTTTTAGGCGTATATCCATTAAATTTTATTCCTTGTTTTTGTGGAACTTCAAGTTGTTTACTTCCAGCACGACTCACAGGGTTCTCCAGCTGGTGTGGACACTATTCAACTATTCAACATCAGTTTGAGAACACATTCAATTTAGCATTAAACCATAAATCTGAAGGCATGGAGTCTAGCTACTCTAGACGATGCAAAAGCCAATTACATTTTTGTGTATTGCCCCAAGTGCCTACCAATACAATATTTATAGACTTGTTATATAAAGAATAAGAGACATTACAGTGCCTCAAGAAACTTCTGAGGGCTGATGCAACAACACGCGGATATATTCACATAGGTAACAGTTTTAGTCACTGTGCCATTTTACTTCTGACTGACTGCTGCAAGCATTACTCACTGTTTAATTACCTTTGAAACATGTATTCATGATAATGCCAATTTCACACATTAGTTCTCTGTCATTCAGAGCAGTATTATTAGATTGAGTTGTGTTAAATGTTGAGAAAGACTTAAACAATTACTCATGCCCTTTATTGTGTATGTATGTGTGCTATAGCTGTCAAATAATCCTGGCAAATGTACTGTACTAAAAGTACTATTAAAGTACTGACTTGAGCTTGTTTAAAGGTTTTTATCAAAATAGTATAATCATAGAGAGGGGTGTCGGCCCCTGCAGTCAGCTCAGCTGTCACTCACCATCCTGATGAACACGCATGGCTGAGGCTGTGATGTCAGTAGTGACATTGAAGTATGGCAGCCACAGGTCCTGAGGACAAAAATGATGTCAGTGTCATACCTCATTATTATTTTTACAATGACTTCTGACAGGCCCTACTCCTTTGGTAAATAAATTCTTTGTGACCTTGAAACAGGATTTTGTAGCACAGCCTCTCACCTCAGCTTGCTTGTCCTGGAACACTTTATAGATGCTGGTGTTGAAGGCAGAGCCGGAGAACATGGAGGTGATGGGATAAGTCAGGTCCAGGACTGTTTTAAAAACTGAGTTCATGGCCTAATAATAAAAAAAACAGAGAAATTGGGAAAGAGTCCTATTACTAATTCTTTTTTTGAATCATACCATAAGAGTTTTGTTGTTACTGTTTTCATTTTAGGAGTGAACCCTATACATATGAGCAAGATTGAAATGACCAATGAACAATCGCTAGAGATGTGTGCTGTACCTTTGACCACTCTCTAGCTCTTTGTTTGGTTCTGACAGCACTCCTCTCCTCAGCGTACAGTGCACCAATGAATGAGCCAATTGAGGTCCCACCCACTATGTCAATAGGAATCCCCGCTTCCTCCATGGCTTTGATCACACCCACATGAGAGCAGCCTCTGCACAAGGGAAAACAAACATGTTAAGACTCCCAAGCAGGTGCAATAGATGACTTCATATGCCACAAACTGCACATGGTACTGAGAGGTAAAAGAATAATGTACGATGGTCCTTTTGTATGAAAGATTACATTTTCATATATAGTTGAATTATGTTACTGAAATGGACATGCTTTTTTATTGCAGCTTCACTTTGTATATTTGGGTAAAGAGACGGGGGTATTTACACATTGGAAATCTGCCCCTGTATTATCTTTCATAATGGTAACTGAAGGGGAGTTCAGGGCTGCTGAGGAATTATATAATATTCATGATGGGTGTTTAGCAAGCATTGCTAATGCTACATTTTAAAATGCTAAACCCTAAACACAAACTTTTCTCTAAATGACTGTACGGCTAGTTCTAGTGAACTGTTCTCACCTAGCTCCACCTCCTCCCAGCACCAGGGCGATGCTGTTTCCAGTCAGGACTCGGGCCAGCCGAGAGAAATCACTGTGCCTGTCTGCTGTTTTCTCAAACACCTTTTCATATACCTCCCTCTGTGGAAACATAGAAAATACACATGAAAATACAATAAAAGAAGACTAGTGTTCTTGCACAGTTTTTAAGTTGAAGTGCCATTGATTTACCAGACCATTCTTTCATGACTGCACTATTAGTTTTAAAACAGCTACAAATGACAGTACAGTTTGCTTCATACCAGTTTGCTGGGACTGCGTCTAGAGAAGACCCTGCGAGGACACTTGAGGTGCAGATGCCCAGAGCACCAACTACGCATGTTGAGCCACTCGACCGTCCTGGAGGGGCCTGGCCCATCCTCTCTGTGCAGAAGGACCAGCTGCTTCAGAGCCCGGACTGCTGTGTTCTCCAGCATCTGCTCCAACTAGAGGACAAGAGAGGAATAAGAAGAGAGACGAAGACAGTAAGTGTACTGTATTGGTATCTTGAAGGTCAGTTGTTACTGTCATGTTCCTCCCTTTCACATTCCTTACACACACACACACACACACACACACACACACACACACACACACACACACACACACCTCTCCCAGGGTAGGTTCTTGGTCCCCTAGGCCAACAATGAGGATGCAGTCAGCCTGGCGGATGCAGCGCTGAGTCCACGGGGTCATGCTGTTGTCAGTCTGATACAGGACAATCCGATTGATGTCCTCCTGCTGTGCCAGCCAGCCGGACAGACGGTACTCATGGATACTGATGGATAGAGAGGACAGCAGAGATGAGGGTTCTGAATAGCCTTTTAACTCACCAAAACATACAAACACATTGACTGAGAAGTTGATGAGGTAGAGATAGATTGAGTGGAAATGATAATGATGAATAGAAACAAACTGAAAAGGGAAAAAAATAATGGTTACAGCTGGGAAACCTTTATGATGATGCTTGATAAGAATGAGAACTGAGATGATTCTCTGATTGTCAGACTCACCTGTCCAAAGCAGAAGCACCCAGTCGCTCTCTGATTATGTCACTGGTTAATAGCAGAGTGGGCCCTGCAAGTGTCCAACAGGGGTAGTGTAAAATATATGAATACAAAAAAACTGTTAAGAATGTAAAAGTTACACTTGTGTATTGCAGTCCGTTTTACTTTAACATACTAGGAGTATTTCATTTAACCTGCAATACAGGGGTACAGATCAGGTTTGATGTAATGTTATACTTCTGTTATAACCAGGGCTGAGGGCTGTTTTGGACTAAATAAAAGATTTGTGGGCTTACCAATGGCACTGAGGGCATGGCTGAGCTCCAAGTTGAACGCATTGATCGGCACCTCATCACATACAGGCAGCACAGCCACAGTGGAGAGGTTGCTGGCAGGGTTGGTTACATCAGCACTAGTTGTCATACTGGGCAGACTCAGGGCTGAGCCTGGAAGACAGGGACACAGTGTGTAAATAGAGTAAGTGAGAAAGGCATTAGGCTGAACTAACAAAGACATGGGGATGTTTGTGTGCAAATTAAGAGATCCTCCTCATCACCTCACCTGAGAATGGTCCGCGACCTTGCTGCAAGTTGCCTAGGATCTTCTGGCCTAACAAGTGGATCAACCTCGTCACCACCTAAACAAAGAAAACAAGCCTCAGTATTATTTCATTTGAACATGACACCTCAACCAGACTAAAAGGTTTCACTGATGAAATCATTGACCTGTGGGTATCGTCTTTTGATGTTGTTGAGTGTTCCCTCTGGCAGTTTGACCAGCTCTGTGTCTCTCACAGCATGGACAGTGGTGGCTCTTGGCTGCCTGGTCAAAGCCTCCACCTACACACAACATATAGGGGTTTGTAGAACTCAAAAAAGTAAAGATAGCAAAATCGTTACTTCTTGTGTGAAATGGCAATAAAGATGAATAGTGATCAATATTTAAAGCAGGATGAGTGAGTGTGTCATTTTATTCACAACTATGCACAATTATATCAAAAGATAATGAAAGACAAAATGTATTTGTTTCAACTAATTTAGTATTAAAGAAATTACACCTTAACCAAACTGTCTAAATGTAGAAAACCCACTCATATCGCATTATGACCAATTTAGAAACAAAGACTGCACTACTTGCAACAGTAATTCATCAAGCTCTGACACTATAAGCCACTCAATAGCAACTCGATAACTTTCATCTCCATTTCATTTTCATAGCTGAGGTTTATTTTACACTCAGTCAGAATGAGATTAGGACAGAGAGGGAAACGGCCCTGTTCTCACCACACCAATGAGGTCTCCTCTGCCATATTCCCCAACTAGTTCTTTCTTGCCATTTGCCTTGCGGATGACTGAACGCAGACGTCCATTCAGAACAATATAGGTGCAGTCTGACTGATCGTCCTGTCTATAGATATGAAGAGAAAAACATCACAGCTACTGTTACAAATTAACTGTAAATGAACAATATTGTGATGGCAAGTATAATTTGCAAAAAGTAGCAATAAAAAAAAAAAAATCATAAGTAGAGTACCTATAGAGGGCTCTGCCAGCCTCCACAGCCATCCAGTCAATAGCAAAATCCATCTGCCTGACAAATGGGGACATGCGGATGGCCACTGTGTGGGCTGCACTCAGCACCACACTGGGCTGTTCCCTCATGATCCTGCAGGTGGCAACACACAGCACAAGCACAGATATGACAAATACTGGATATGCAATACTTATAAGTAGATGTTTTATTGCAAAACTGAATGGAAGATCCATCAGTCTGTACAGAAAGCATCAATTTGAAATTCAAATGTCAAAGATTGCTTGAATGTGTAATTGCACTGTAGGACACGCAGCGGAATATTTGTTGCTTTCTTGATGAGAGCTCATATGTAATGTTAGACTCGGTTGTATACCTGCTTAAATATAAATACTTGTCAGTCTGGCTTGTCCACATTAAAGACAATCGACTTACTCGTAGAAATCCGACTTTGAGATCTTGAGGTAAGTACAGTCTCGGACGGCCTTGATAGTGAAGATCAGGGGTTCTCCAGTAAGAACAGCGAGTTGGCCAACCATCTCCCCTGGGTGGGTCACAAACAAGCAGACAGCTTCCTGCTTGTTGATCATCCGCTGGTAGACATGCAAACAACCAGACAGGACAAAGTGCAGACTCACGTCCTTGAGGGGTGAAAAGGGGAAGAGATAGAGAAAGCAAAAACAGAGGAGGAAAATAACTTTGTTGTATTATCTGACACATTCAGATTTTGCTCAAGTGAATGAATTACAAAATTTACTATTAAGAAAAACCTAAGCATACACAGAAAATACACTGCTTGGTAATATCTTACCTCAATTATTACACTCTCAAAAGCAGAGTGCAGTATCTGCTTTAAGTAAACTACATAGATTCTATAGCACGGATGTCTGTGGGTAAAACAATGAGCCTAAAAAGCCATAAAACCCTAATTAAAACCATCTATCTGTTATACAGTATGAAAACTTTAAACCCTTTTTTCTCAACTTCACTGTTTCTGTAGTTACTGCACTCTGCCATTGTAGGGCAGTATATAGCTAAAGGGGGACATTTATCAAAGGGTCAAAGGGGTCCTGTATGTCTTGTTTACAATACCTGGTCTCCCTGTCTGGCTAAGACAGCTCCAGCTTTGGCGTGGTGAAGAGTCACTCTCCCATTCAACAAAGATGGGTCCTGGGTTTAAGGAGATAGGAAGCAGATACAAGTCCAGCAGAGGTAAGATGGTACAGGCAAAGTGGAGGAACAAAATGGATGAAATGTCTTCATTCTCCTTTGTTCAACGTTGGATGAAAGAAAAAGTCAATTCTGCAACACTTATTTCCTTGATAATGCTTTGATCTAGTTACACCAACATGATGTTTGGAAATATTACATGTTGCAATGCCTACTAAGAGAAGCCCAGAGAGCGTTTACCACATATTGCATCAAGTACATGTCTACACATTTGGATACTTCAACAACAGATGTAGCACTGACAAGGTGAGTTTAATTTTTGTCACCACAGTGCTATCTACTGCATCTGGACGCTGGTTTGTCATTATGTTTTTTTTTCTGAATTTTGAAGTATGCTTGTAAGCTTATTGCATATTTTGTTATCTCCTTTTTCTTATATATTTCCAAACAGACAAGAGCAGCTCATGTCTCAGCCTCAGAGACCATGGTTTGACACTGCAGCCCTCTCTCCCTCCTCATTTACAGACTGAGCCCAGCTCCTCTAGAGTGAGCCCACTGACTGACCTCCTTTTGACATCATAATCAGTCAACAGATGCTCCAGGGAACTCTACGACAATGTGTTCATTCATGCAAATAAATAATAACAATGTGAAGAGTCTATTATTGTCATTTCTTAATCCATGACAATTTGGTCCCACACTAGGAGAGCCCTGCACTGACTGTACGTTTTAACCCTGCTTCACTTTGTTTCAGCTGAAGTTGCTGAGAAATATGATTATATGGAAACTGATTTGATAAAAACATTTATCACAGTAGAATGCATCTAGTACCATGGTCACAGCCAGCGGGCAATGATTTAGGCTGACATGTTTCTTAAGCTGTATTTTTTAAAATGGTGAATGATAAGAAAATGTAAATTACTGAAAATCTATGTTTGTACTATTCCATTACACATTTTAATTTATGTACTTTTTTCTGATGTAAACGGTAATAAGTTCTACAAAATGCATGTCTTTAATTTTAGAAAACTAGAAAAAAAATATGCTTGACAAGGACTAGCTTTTACTCAACAATCCTCTCTGGATTTAATTCCACATGGTGCCTATATGCAAAAATTTATAAATATTTGCATTTTGGAAACAGGTTTGAACTACAAGCTTTCCTTTGTTTGAAACACTATTAGTGAAGACATTTTTTTTGAACAAACCTCAATCCTCATGAGTTTGAGGACCTCTTTCTGAGCTTCTTCGAACAGCGCAGCACTGGATCGACTGGATATAGGTGTAAAAATATTGTCCACTCCCGCCTCTTCTTCTGGATACAGGTAGATCCCTGAGGGAACCTCATCTACTGTCACCCTCCTCTCCCGCTGGTCCTGGGACACGGACTGTAATAATGTACACGTAAAAAAATATTTGATGAGTCTTATTTTGAAAAAGGACATCTGCCCCTGCATCCATGAATTGTCATGATGACACAATTAACTAAGACTTTTGCTTTCAACAGAGGGGAGCAACAAACAAAAAGTCAAGGCTGGAGGATGTTCTTTCTTGTTCAAAGGATAAAATTATTAACAGATAATCACTGATAGTTGAAAAGAACAAAAACATTTTAGTAGCTCTGGAGAAACACTTAATTTTAGATATTCGTAGTGTTTAATAAACTGGACAACTTTTAATATTCATGCCCTGTGCCCTGTGTTCTCAAATGCCACTTTAGCTGCTGCTGCAATTACCCAAATCTATGTCAGTGAATCAATAAAGTCAACCTTATCTGATTTGCAGTGTACTCACCCGAGTAAAGTTGGGAGGAGTGTTGCCATCTTCTGCAGAGACAGAGATCCGCCCCCTTTCATACGCCATGTCAAAGTCTGATCTCAGACCTTTCTGTATACCTGCACAGACAACATTTAGATAGCGCTCTTCAGTCTTTAAACATTTATCCTTGTTTAGGTAAATACATACATCTTAACTTTGGGTGGTTTTCATGTTTGAACAGAACAAATGAATAACTTTTTGCCTGATCAATAAAAAAGGCAAAATCTGCAGCATGTTTTAAAACTGTCATCAAATTTTCCATCTAAAAACAATGATACCGTGAAGATTAAAACATCCGTCTTTAAGTCAGAGGCCAATCATCCTTCAAGCATTTCTGAGAGCAACAATGTCAGAAATCATCTGATGATTTTAATTGTTATCGTGATCATACCTGCATTCACTTTTTAGAGTAACAACGATAGTAAGATAGCTAACTTTGATTTAGTTTGCCCACACTTCATTCACAACATTTGCATCTTCATAGCATGAATCTCTCTGTGTTAACGTGTTGTTACCTGCAGATGGTTGAAGTAGCTTTGTCTGCCTATCTAACTGCACTGTGCTTCACTGGGAAGAGAACAGAGACCTGTCTTTTCAAGCAGCTAAACTGAAGTGAATAACTGTTCAAACCTGCCGAAAAGATGCAAACTAAAGCGCATCGTAGCTTGAATAAAATGCTTTGATTATGACTGGTGTGAACACGTCCAACGATTAGGTACGTGCAGTGTATTGTAGACAGGTATCACATCACAGGAGCTGAGTCATTTGGTTTTAGGTCACATGTGCTGAACCCTTCTGTGGAGTCACAGTCACATGGTTCAGCTAATCATTTTTCCACTTTCTCAAAATAGCACCACATGGTACTGTATCCTGTTTATTGGTAAAACTAAAGAACATTAAGAAACCATTATGTCTGTGAACAGGAGAGAAGTCCCTCACCAGCAATGTCCACAGGCATAGAGATAGTCCTACTCAGAGTTGGCACTGTTGCTCCCTCCTTCCCTTGTTCTCCTCCTGTAAATAAATCAAATGTATAGCATTAAGCCAGCAACAAAACACAGAACTAACACTTGTGGGAAATGGACAGTCAAGATATTTATAAGCTTTAATGGAGTTAATCATTTTTCGCCAACCTGTAGCTTCACCCTTAATGGCAGCTTCCCGATGCTCCTCAGGCACTGTCAGGCTGCCAAAGCGCTTGCCATGGCGGATGGGACTGGTGCGAGTTGGGTGGGGTGACTGAGGTGGCAGACGCGAGGGCTGCATTTCCTATAGAAGACATGTGAATGGTATGTAGTGTGATTTGTGTGTCGCACACAGTATGTTCGTGTGTGTGGTGGGAGAGAGGAAAGAGAGAAACAACATTAGCATTTAGTGACTCAAATAAATCATAATAAAAACAGTGTGTGTATTGGGCTAATGATGCAGAATTCCACATAAATGCCAAACCACATTACCCACAGATGTTTGCATGGGACTCTTTGTATGTGTGTGTGTGCATATGAGCATGTGCATGTGCATGTGATCTTACATGGCTGAAGAGCTCATTGGTGAGTCCCAGATAGTTGTGCAGGGCTAGGACTGTTACTCTTTGGAGACGAACCATGATAATCTGAACAGATACAACAGGACGAGAATAGGAAGAGAGTCATTTGACATATCACACGCAAACAGACAGGTGACTTTATCGAAACCACTTCAGGTTTTTGAGTGCATACGTTTCAAGCCTATAGTAGAGGAAAACTAAATATACTGTATGTAACTCACCTGTACGACTCGCACCAGGCTCTCAGGGTACTTCTCAAATATAGAGAGGAAGGCCTCTACAGGTAATCGGAGAACAGTGGAAACCTCTGCAGCCCGTGCTGACACCGTTCTGTAAGGCTTCTGGTGGCCCTGCACACACGGATACAACAGATACTTCAGAAAATTTTTATTCTTTATGAAGTGAGTTTTTATGGACTGTAAATTTGTGTTTTTTCGTGGGCAAAATTCGTGGACAAAATCAGAAATCTTCAGTGTCATTTCAACCTTCCTTATTTAAGACACACTTTGATGTTATACTGATTCCATCCAATTTATGCAGGATTTTCATTGAAATACAACTAAAGATTAATGTATGGGTAATGTGTATGCCAGTGGATAAGGTTTGGTGAGTCAGCTGGTGAATGTGAATGATGTGAGGAGCAAGGAATTCGTGTTAGGCAATGAATAGACCCAACATCCACACCTCATTCCTGAAGGTGTGTGAATTATATGAATGTCCGTCTGTTGGGGAAACCTGTGTGGACAACCTCGTCTGTGCAGATTTGTGTGTGTGGCAAGGGGTGTGACCTACTGTGATGACATCCAGGATGCTGAGGAGGCTGTGGACGCTGTCTCCAGGGTAAACCTCCTTCACCACACTTTCTTTGCCATCCTAGAAGACAGAAATAAGCAGCAGCTTACATATCAAGCAACAGAAATTGTTTTATCACTAAATGTTTTTCTTGAGAACTTGAGAAATAAAAAGACACTAATATTGGCCGAAAAGGTGTAGGCTGAAGTTATAGCTTATTTCACCTACCCTCTCTACATAACGTTAAATTAAAACTGCAACCCTCTCACTAAAGACCAATATATAGTCAGCAAAAATAGGAGTGAAAACAGAACAAAATCCACCAGAAAGAAACATTTCACCACTCAAATTAGACACTGTATTATTTACAAACAAAAACTGAACATTGAAGAGAACATTGAAGGACCGCCTACACAACTGACATCCTGGACTTGTCTGTCACAGTCGGTTTGACTAAAAACAACAACGCATACGTGGTTATTTGCATATAGAGCGGGGAAGTGAGTTCCAATCACATGTCCTCTGATATCCTCATTGAGACTTGCTAAAAGCCCCTTGAAACAGGCTTTAAGATACTTATTTGTCATTATGAGAGTAACCTTTGCTAACAGGCAGCCCCCCTAATGAGATTATCTGAGTCAAATGTTAATAGATGCTAATGATCTGTTAGAGCCTGAAATCCCACAGTTAAGCCGTTTGATAGATTTTCTTCCTTGCGTGCATTAGTTTGTATCAAGTATTCACTATTACACATTTTAGACCATATAATCCGAAAATATAAAAACAAGTGTTACATTCATTAAAAATCTCAGGTAAACAGTATCAATGGGTATGCATGCACAAACAAGATTGCATACCATTCCAGTAAGGCACAATTCTAGTTTTCCATCCTGAACCACGTAGATGCTGCTGTCAGGCTGGCCAGGCCTGAAGACGTACTCCCCTTGTTGGAACTGCAGAAACACCATGTGTTTACACAGCTCAAGGAAGAGAGGCTTCTCAAAGTGACCCAGTACACTGCAGTCAAGGACAAAGGAGAGGTTAGCTGGTTAGGAGGTGAACACACACCAGCCAACAGGTGTACAAATGAGCATTGTACATACATACTGAAAAATGTAGGTTTTTTTAAGATCCGATTATAAGCACTTCCAGGCAATCGCTTCACAGCAGAACCACACATCTAACACGCATGTGTGTAGGAGCACATGTTTTATTACTCGTGCAAATAACACAATTACACAAACATCACACAGAGGATGAACTTACCGAACATTTTTGAGCATGTAGAGCACCTCAGAGGGGAGGTGGGAGTTGGCCACATCAAATTCGGTGAGGTCCGCCTCCAGCACTGAGGGAGGGGGCTCCTTAGCCTGAAGGGTGGGCACCTCCTTCTTAAAGCGCAGGATCCTACACAAGTGAGAGACATGGATATAGTTGGATGAGATAAGGAGATAGGATAGTGTGCTAACTACTAGCTGCACATGACAGTAATTGAAATTGATGAGAGTGAGTTTTTTTAGATGTACTTTTTGGCAATGTTAAGCATCTTCTGCTTCTTCTTGAGGCGTGGTCGAGAGGAAGAGGATGTACCCACCAGGGAAGAGGTAGACTGGGAGACCTGTTGGGAAATACATTGGTTTAAATTATCCCCATGGTATTATCCTTGCATTACGTATTATCCTGGAAAGGCAGACATGACACATGATTCACTTTGAGTCAGAGCCACAACTATCATTAATGTTTCCATTTCATGTCAGCAAACACACTCACTTTACGCATGATCTTTCGCCCATAGAACATGACTTTGTCCCTCTTGCGGAAGCGGTACTTGGGTGCCTCCTGAGCTTCTAGGTCTGTGAAATATAAGAAATGACAAATTAGTAAGTCCTCATTTTTCATGACTATCGTTTTAAGTTCACAGCACAAGGTGAGAAATGCATTTACTGACTTCGAAGCTGGATCCTCCGCAAGATAAAGAAGATGAGGATGGCGATGAGAACTATGGCGATGCCTGCACCAATCACCATCCCCACCATCTGAAGAGAAAAGAACAAAAGAGGAGGAGACTTGATGCGTATACAGGATCAAAGATTGCATAACAACAAAATGTAATTGCCTGTGCTGGCTGCAGCATAAAAATTATATATTATGTGTTTTATTATGTGTTTTTAAGTATAATTCATTATTTCATCTGCTTGCTTGTGCCCTCTGAACAATATTGAACAAAACTAAAATTCATATTTTCTAACTTAAGCAAAGGTGAAACATGTATGGTAGTGATACAATTCCCTGCTGGAGTGACTCAACAGGAGCTAAATGAAAGCAATGAGAAAAGCCAAAATATCTCGATGAAACCTCATCGCACACTCACCATGCTCGTCTGTAGTTCCTCCTCCACAAATGTCTTGATGTTATTAAACCCGTCCTAATGTAAGAGAGAGATACAGAGACACATTACTAATCTGAAAGAGAAAAAAAAGCATGCTAACTGCTTAAAAACTTGTCCGATGGCTGCTATACCTCCTTCGGTATTTTCAGACTAAAATGCTGTGTGAAGTTGGGCCTGAAAGCTTCAATTCCACTGAAGTGTAATGGAATGTGGGAATAAGGGATTTTGCCCTGGAGGCAGGAATGTCTGGCTATCAGTGCTTGGGAAACAAAAAGAGAAGAGAATGGAGATGTAGCATCTTATCTGACCTTCTCCAGGTTCATGCTCATGCATTTGGCTTCCAACTATGTTTCCCAGGCCTTTACTTCCACTTTCCACACAGTCATAAACAGTATACCACACAGAAGTTTGCTGCTCTGTTCCCTATTTATAATAACTTGTCATGGACACAACTATTTATAGATTCAGCATTCCAGGTGTAAAGCTGTAAAAGCAACAAGAGATCACATGAATGGGACAGATGGCACGATGGCACAGAGGCATAAAAATCCCATCAGGCTGGTCTCTTCTGGAGTCCACCAGAAAGGCCACAGTCTCCAGTTCACACTGTGCTGAATATCAGGACAAAGAGCTCCCCTAACTCCTGACTTACTCTAGTGATGGGAACAGTCCAGTCAGGCTCTGAACAGGCATAAAAACATAGAGGGTGACCGGATCGAAATTGACTTCCACCACTGTGCAGGGTGGCTATATTCATTTCAATCACAGACATATGTTAGAAACAATATGATCTGCTGCTGTGGGGGGATGAAACTTCTCTACTTATAGACAAGGTTCATAGACTGAGAAGAAGATATAAAGAAAACTGGTGGAGCTGGAAGTATGGAGTATGTGACTAAGCATGAAAGACACCACGAAATAAAAGAAAAAAGGATACACATGTTTAAGATCAGGAAGGAAATGCCCTGGTGCATTGTTTTCACAAGACTAGGTATAAACTTAGTATATGGCTGGACTGTGTTTGGGTGTTTGCATGGTGTTATTTGTGAAACAAAAAAGGTTAAATGCTAATTTAACATGCCAGAATTAAATCCCCCCTCAGGCTAGCCTCAGTTAGCCACCTAGTTAGTTTCAGAGCTCACCTGCTGGAGTAATCCTGACACGCTAACACATCATAAAACCCCAGTCATCACCGGATGATGCTGAATAACAACCATACCGACAGTGTGATAGAAGTGAGAGCACTTTTATGGTGCTTTCTCTGTGAAAAATCCATGAACTCCAGACTGGGAGAAGGTGTTCTGTGCTTTCATATAATTCACTATAAAATCTTTAAATGTGTCTAGATTGGTTTACTGTCTAGACTCCAGCATCTGCTTATTCACATGAAACTCGCTACACTTTATAATGCAATGATTTGCTGGCTAGCGAACTACGGTTGAAAGTAGCTGTACAAGATGGCGGACTTTACACATAATGTTTATGCTCACTCAACTCTACAACTCACTCACTCAGTCACAGAGTGAGCAATGGCAGATACAGTGTTGGCCCATGCACAGTACACACAAAAACAAGCAGCTAAACAGAGGAAGATTAAAGGAACCTACTCAGAGTTAGCAGAGTAGTTTTACTTCTGGCTTGATTAAGGAGACTTTTATCACGCAAGTTCAGTAACATCAAACAAAGCACTTCTTTACTCATCAAAACTAGACTGTCGTGCAGGGAGTGGAAACATCCTGTGGCCAAGATAAGGTTGTTTGTGTTACCTTGCGTGGGTGCATGTGCGTGCGTGCGTGCGTGTGTGTGTGTGTGTGTGTGTGTGTGTGTGTGTGTGTGTGTGTGTGTTCCGCTAGCTAGCCATCAGATACAGTATTGTAAGAGCAAGAGTAACAGGGTTTTAGTGTTCTGGCTGACAGCCACTGGGACTACATGTCTGTTATCAGTGGTTATTGATTAGTGTGTGAGGAGCCAAGGGTTATTTGGCAGTAAAAGGTCTAAGATGGACACTAGGGATATTGAAAATGGGGCTGTAAGATGGTGAGTGCATAGGCAGCATGTGCACACAGAAATATACTTAAGCTGAAGGTTTCAAGTGGTACGCAACAGAGTTTGTAAATCGAAGTGTAAGTGGGAAAGTGTTCATGTGTGCAGTCGTGTACAGCTTTAAGGCGATGCCTACAATATTGTCACAGACAGTTCCAGACAATGTATTGGTTTTTCTGTTCCATACGTTTAGTTATCTACAGCTTTGGTTTGATTTTTGTTATTTTAAAAGTAGGGGAAGCAATGTTTGGTTGGAAACAAAGAGAAAGTTTACTGCAGTAAATAATGTAAATAATAATTTAATAACTTTGTTTCAAAGAGAAGCTCAAAATCCCAAATGACTCAGAAAAGGCTTTTTCATTGTTGGGATATCATGATCTATGACTGTGGCTGTTCGACTATCATCTTTGTTACTATGAGCTGCTCTTCTACTGTGTGCTGCTCTTTGGCTGAAATTTATGTAGTGTTATTATCACTAAACATATTAGCCAAGAGAAGTGGCTTACTGGCTATGAAAAGCTGCTGGTGAGTCACTGTGCCTTGTTCTGTGTAAGTCCACTTACCAACTCCTGATGGTATACTCATGTACCTACATTTACATATACTTGTATACCCAGGTTTTGATTGACTCCTTGTGTTTTATCATAATGCAAATAAATACAGTCAACAGACTAACCTCGGGGTTGTCTCCTTGGACCTCTTGTTCCGAGGTACTCTGTCCCATTGTAACCCTGTTTCTTCATAGGGATGGTCCATCAACGGCCACTGGAAACAAAGACGATGCATATTCAACGGACAGATATTTTAACATTTCACAGCAGGAAAAGCACGGGTATAATTAATAAAATAATGATGACTGTATAGTATTCCATTTTATTCCAATTAGGTGCTTCACTTTCAGGGTTATGGTATTGTGCATGCTGGCTCACTGTCGCACTGTCATGGCTTACTGGGACACTTAAATAGAGCAGGGCAATTGTTAATGTTATTAGCAATGCCTGTTCTTTTTCTACTATGACAACCCAAAATATCAGCTATGAAAAAAGTCTCTTAAGGCGAAAGGATGCCTACGTTCACACGTGCACAAACACATACAGAGATCAAAATCTTGTTCCTGACTTTTCACCAGCATCTGTGGAAAGATGCGTACCTTACTTGTATGAACTTGACATCAATAAACATCCCCTCACACCTCAGGACTCAGGAGTTTGCGCGCGGCTTTTCCGCAACATCTGGCTATCAAGGCCTTTCTCATTCCATGTGAACTACAAAATTACCTCAGCTAACTTTTTACTATTAAGACAATGTCTTATTGTTACTATGGACACGCAGAAAAACAATAAACTGCTCCAAGCTACTGCAAAACCATTGAACAGAAACCAGCACATGTGGTTAAACGAGAAGGAGACTATATGAAGTTGTTAACACACAGCCTTGCCTTAGGGCAGAGAGGTCCCTTTGTAAACTGTGTGTATGCTCATCTGCTTGTAAGAACCATACTTAATCTCTCCTTAAAAATGCTTGCCTGACTACTAAAATCAGAGAAGAATCAAATTATAGCATCCTACAGTAGCACACTGCCGAGGAGACTGGGCCAGGCTGTTGTCTCTGTCACATACACACAAACACAGCAGACTCTCGGGATAACAGATAAAAACCTATCCAGATGGTAACCTCTTCCCCTCTTTTATCCATCCATCCCTCTCTGTTCACCTCCCTGTGGGATGATCTTCTTATTGTCCCAATAAATTGGAGCCACTTGTATTGGGGATTCAGACAGAACATTTAAGGCAACACAATATGATGAAAAGAAACCAAAGTGGAAAAAAGGTTTGTGGGAATACTTTTCACACAACCTTATTAATGTGTGAGCATGTCAATTCAATGTGTGTATGTTTGTTATTATGTGTGAACTTGTTTATTTTCAACAGGATACAACTTGATGGCTTTACAAGGAAAGCTGTAGAAGATCAGAACGTTTTGTTTTCGAGAGTCCCTGAACTGCCAGTCTCTTGAACAAACTGCTGCATTAACAAAATATAGTATTTTTGTTTGATTTTAACTTCCTTCCCTTCAACTACTCCTCTAAACACTTACTGGGGGCAGTCGAGTATAACCACAATCTTCTGATGCTGCACACTAAGCTACTGCACTGAAGTAGTAATTCCTAAAGTTCACCCAGGCCAGCAGCATACCACCTCCCTGCCCACATCTGCCAGTACAGTCTGATTCAGCTGACACAGGCGTATGTGCTCTAGCTGGGATAACAAGCATCACTCACTGTCTATGGTCAAGTAAACAGCTATGCTAGCTTAGCTCGCTGAGGTCCACCGATTTCCAACTCCAAATCTAACGACTCTAGCAGAAAGCCAAGCTGGAGGGAGGGAAAACAAGCTGGCTAACAACACAGACTCTATGTTTGCTGAGGGCATACAAAGTAGGCTACAGCACAAGCATGAAGAAGCACATAAACAACCCAGCGTTGAATGGCTAATAGACAAAACTTCACAACCATTAGAGAAAAGGCATTACCACAAACAAAGGATAGACTGTAAATAGGCTTCTTTAAAATTCATGGCAGCACTGATGCATTGTTTTCTTTGTCATTTAATTTATATAGATCAATTAATCATTTAGTCATGTAAGATCAAAATATGTCAAAAACAATGACCATCACAACTTCAAATAGTCGAAGCTGACCTCTTCAAATGTCAAAACACTTTCATTATTTTTCTGTTGGCTAATCAATTAATCAGCTAATTATTTTGGCTCTAATCTATCTGAGGTTTGGTTACAAATAAAAACAACTATGTGTTGTGCTGACTGTGTTGACTTCTACAATTTGCACAACATATCTGCCAGTAATAGCAGTAAAGTGCTAATATTGTCCTGGCTACATATAAATTAACAACACATAGACTGGCATCAGCTGCATCTGGGGTCTAATGTATTTTCTTCTTAATCTATGACATCAGTGACTGGGAGGGGGTGGCTGAACTGCTATATTGATGAAATGCAATCAGTGAAAGGCTGAGGATGGGGTGTCATGTTACATGAAATAACCCTAAGGGACACACAGTTTCAAAACCAAAATATATAATCTTTAGCATTAATAATTCTCTGTTCAACACCCATTTATAACATTAAATCGTGTGTCTATTAAAATTTCATCACGTGACTTGATTCCCCTTTATCTATATTTATTCATATATATTACCAATGGTGAAATACATTTGTAAATAATATCATAATGCTGCAAATCACAAAGGGAGTCAACTAATGGAAATGTGTGTTCACCTAACCTGCTACATGTCTGTCAAGTTAATATTAGCAAATTAGCCAGCCATAATTTGCAAGTCCAGAGGCTGGCTTGTGGATTTGGGTATGTGACTGTTACTGTTGTCCCTAGTGCTGTAAAAAAAATTCTTAGCCTGTAACTTGTGCAGCAGCCTCTGTAACAGAACTTTCATCATTCCAGATACGAAAGTTGACCAAAAGTTGTTGCTACACAAGACGCTTTGCCTCAGATCATCTATCTTTCTCTACATTGCCTTGTGTGTGGTAACAATGCTGTAAGAAAAGCACAGGCCTGCTATCCCCCAGAGATGAGACAGTAGCCAACCTCTAGTCTCCTAGCAGTGCCTCCCTCAGTGCAGGCCTACTCCCATTGTTCTCTGTGAACAATGAAGCTAGTGTTGACTCCACTGTCCAGGGACAGACCTGGGCTGATTACGAACACAACAATGTCTGTTTTCACCCGATGCAATACACACTCTAAGCCATGAGATTTACAATAACAATACTAGTCCATGAAATGTGTTTTAAGTATAGGCTGTATATAATGATACAGTTTTTATATACGGACTATGGTTTCAATTAACATTAAGATGATGTGCAGTTGGAAGTTGTTTGACAGTACACATATTAACATAACCTACACATATCTTTAATGATTGTGAAAGATGACTGCTACAAAGAAACATATCCTTGTTTATGAATGTGCAACTTTCAACTAGTTTGGAGCTGGCCTGTCACCTTTGACTTTTGAAGTCAAGCCAAACTGTTAAATTTCCCTTTAAACTATACCTATTCAGAAACACTTCTTATGGTTTGGGAAAATAGACGTTTAAAAAAGGAAATGAAAATAAAATTAGCCCTAATACAAACGGCAGCAAAGTACTGACCAAGGTGAACTCAGAGGGCGACATCAGCTCACATTTCCCTCCAGCCAAAATAGTTTTGCATATTTTGCACCCACACAGGTGTTGCCTTACTGACCTCTCGTGAAGCGCTTATGTTGTAAACACACCGGGCCGTGACCAGAATACTAAAGAGTAGAGTTTTCTTTCAACTAACCCCAAGCTGGTACAAAATTGAGCAAATTCACACCAGCAGAGGGTGTTTTGATGCAGAGGCGTACCGTTAGCTAACGGGTACATTAAGCCTATAGGTGACTGGCTAATACATTTAGTCAGGCCTTATTGTTTATACTCAGACCAGGGTGAAATGACTACCTTCTACTCGGAGAAACATCACGCGTTTAGAGTCATAATAATAGTTGACTTTGGTTAAATTCGTGCAGTTGAAAACAACAACATGAAACAGCTCTCCGCCATCCAGGGCAGAGGGCACCAGGCTGACTGTCCCATCCATAACGTAATCTCTGCTGCTGGCTAACGCTGTCACTGATAATGTTAGCTAGCTGTCGAGTCGGCCGATGGCGGTTTGCTGTAGTCATCATCACGTCCAGAAAGTGAAACAACTCCAAAGCATCACGAATGCTGAGGAGAAAATGGTTTGTGTTGATTTCTTGTTTTCTCCTTTTGACCTCCACAAGAGTAATCTGACTAAGCTCTACGGTTATTGACACACTACAGCGGATAGCTCCTGTTTTCAACACCGGTTTACTCACCAGTGCTACGGGAAAACCCTCGGTAAACCACACGCCCGTCAGCTACAACAAATCATACCGGAAACATGGCACTAAATTATCCGTAGGCTTTTAAAAGAGACATTTACCTGAGCTGATGGTCTCCCGTCAATCGTCACTGACTGTCAAATAACATACAACGGAAATCATCTTTCACGAAGCCACTCCTGTTTTACTTCTACAAGAACTCTGGCCAATCAGCAACCGAAACGCTGTAACGGTGGGCCAATCAAAGCACAAGTATGGGTCGAGGGTCTGATATCCCACCCACTTTAATATAAATATATATTCGGCGACCAATGAGGATTGAAGGATGCAGCCAGACGATTTATTATTGGATAACAGTAATTATTGACATTTTACGTTAACCGGTAAATGCAGACGAATAGTTGAGCACTTCTACATATGATGCTGCATTTCTGTTGAGATGTGTAAATATTCAACCTACAATATGTTAGTATGTAATTCAAGCTTTATCATTAACTCCGTGAGTAAGGTGATAATGTCAACTCTTTCATTTAACCCATCTCTGCTCAATGATATCTCAGAACTGTCGCTGATTGAATCAGTCTCACCACGACCGATTGAGTGCCCACAGAATCACATTAGCCTCAGGTAACACTTGTCTTCCGTTCTACAGTAGTTACAGATATCACCTGAGAAACAGTAGAATAACAATGATGTATGTCAAAATGTTAAAGAAAACAGTAGTTTCAACTACCGGGGGCACCCTTCAATTCAAAACTGCAGCAACACCGCCCCCTCGTGGGCATTACCTACAATATCACTAATTTTATTACTCAGATACAAGTATTTATCAAATAAAGAAGTCATCAAATATTTCACTTTAAAATACATATTTTTTATTGTGAGGTGACAGTCCAGTAATAGGATTACAGTTCGGCAATGGGCTTGTGGGGCCAGAAGGGATGTTTGACCTTGTCCAACTTTGTCTCGGGGAAGGTGTCATTGAGGTCCTCGATGGTCATCTGATCGAAGGGGATCATGTTCTTAAATTTATCCAACTAAAAAACACACAAAACAGAACAGAATTAGGGAAAGAAAGAAAAGTCTGTTCGTTAAATGCAAATTCCCTTGTGGTGTTCATGAGGTATTTAGCAACCAATGCAATTACAGTCTCACCTCTTGCTCATACTGAGTAATGCGAGCCTTTGATCCTTCAATGTAGGCTGATGCATTTTTGTTCTGTTAAGAGAAAAGTGAAATAATTATGTCTGGAAAATCAAAACAACAGCATTCCAACAGTGGGATCTTTCTTCTGTGTATTTACAATATCTGTTTTAGCATTGAATTTTGTGATCTTTTGACAATTTGTGCACATTTGCAGTAGTTACAAATATATACATATAATATGACCAGGTTTTTTTGACATTCACAGAATTCAAGACAACAATTTTCATTTTCTTAAGTTAAAGCTGAATTTAATGCAATGAATGGATTTGTTTGTTGTAGTCACTTACAGCCTCAGCCTCCTGTGCATTGATGGAGTTTGTCTGTGTGTCCACAGGCTCAGGGATCTGCAGGGCTTTGAACTGTGTGTAGGAGGAACATATGAGTTACCAGTTAAAAGCAGACCAACAGATGTTGAAACTATCTCATGAAATGTCTATTAAATAAGATTATTGTTGCAGAGGGCATCCTATGTCTTGACGATTGATACAAAGGAAATCAAGCTGCATACATTTATTCCCTAGTACTGACACCATCAAAGTTGTTCAAACAAAAAGCAATTTCATCATTTCTAAAAATGACCAGATAAGATTTGTCTGTTAGATTCGTAAGATTCTTTCCTCGACAATGGACTCCAAAAGATTCTTCCCACGCTGAATTTACAATTTATTTGGATTTGGGAAGATTCTAACACTATTTGGAAAAGTCTCACAGCAACTGGACGCTGCTATGAAATCATAATACCAACCATGCCTCGCCCGAGTGCATAAATAATGCTCCCATAATGTTTGAGCTCACCTTCTTCTCAAACTCATCAACCATCCCGGCTTTGGCCACTGCGCTCCTGTAGTAACTCCAGTCAATGGCTGCAGGAGTTTCGGGCAGGGAGGTTAGTCTGGTATTAGGAGAGAAGATGAAATTTGAGTAGTAAGAAAACTACGAACACCACGAAAGAGTCAAAGGAATACCAAAAGTTAACAAGACTGAGCCAATTTGTCCAAAAAAATAAAAAATAAGTGTGTGCAAGCCTAATACTCTAGAAAGATGATCAACTTTCAAAGAGACCACTTAATAGCCCATTCAGTTTACTGATAGTGAGAACCTGATAAGATACAGTAAAGAAAGAAGCAAAGAATAAACCAACAGGCAGACTCACATGCATGCCCCACTGTGGCGAGCGCACCTAATCAATCTGTTAAACTATTTCCTAAAAATGTTCAAGCAAACTATCCATAATTAACCACTGACAATTGCCCTGATGAGAAGAAAAAAGACCATCCACACACAATGAACTGTACACTGCAAATAAAGAAATCCGAGTGTGCAGATGGCCTTATGTTTATCTTTCAACTTCTTGCAAAGCCTCTCAGCCAGATGAGGGACACTTATGCTCTATAGCTCTGATATGTCCCATCCTCATTGCATGGAAGATAATTTCACATGAGACCTCTTTGACACTTTCCTCACATTAATGTTGTCTTACTTATGATCAGTAAACTACTGATATTTAATTGCACTACTGAAAGCAGAAGTGAAATTCCCATGCTAAAAGACATTAGTTGACTTATGTTGACCATTTCTTTCTAAAGCCTGTAGATGGTGTATAACTAACTTGGCAGAGATGGCATCACTGCGAGTCTTCAGTGCATTGAACATGGCCTTCTGGTTCGGTGGAATCCGCTCGGCAAAAGCCACCCAGTCAATGGCCTTCAGGGCAACACGACGACCTGCCATCCTGACTGTCTGAGAGGCAGAGGAAAATTCTGTTCAGTCCAGACAAACCCAAAATGAAGAACATCACAATCATCCAGCTTACATTTGGCTGAAAATGATTTTTTTCTAAGGATAAATATGTTGTCAGGTTATACACACACTCTTTCCATGGTTTATGGTCTAAATAATGTTCAGTTTTGATTGAAACTGTGGAAGAACATCTGCCAAAAGAAAGAAATAAACTCAAGGTCCACTTACTAGCTGTTTGAGTTCACTTGTCAAACTAATGTTTCAAAGGTCAAGAATGAACTTTCACACTTAACGTTGTAGTGATCAATAGATCTTAATTCAACTTTACAGTGATTTTGGATGGTGTAGATGTTGATGAATTGTATTGTAGTTTTTTCTATTATTTTGTATTATAAACACCTCTCAGTATAATGCACTGCAATTTGACAGCATCAAACCCTTAGATTGACTCAACAGCTAAGTTTTATCACAAAGTGAACATTATAACCTTGATGAAGGAGGATTTATTGCACAGATTATTCAAATTGTATTAGTTTTGACTAGGTACACCTAATAAACCACAAACAGACTGTATGTGAACAAGGTTATATGTAACCACTGTTGCTTCAGCATTTCAATGACAATATGAGTGTGTGATGTCATAATGGAGATCCACTTCTGCATTTACATCATGTTATTTATACTATGTAGTGATATACATGGAAATACATTTACATGTTGCTAACACAATGATTACATATACATGACGTGATTTTAAAACAATATGACGCGTAGAGTTAGCCTAGACAGACAAAGATGTGTTCACCTCCTATTTAATGCACTCTGAGATGTAATTTTATAACGCATTAACTCAGTTCACCGTTAATGATTGATTCCAGGATTTCTGTCTCATGATGAGACACTATTAAATCTTTGTTAAACCAAACATGAATGCAGCGCAGTCACTTTAAAATAAGTGCCAATAAACACCATTCGACCGCAGGAGCTATATGGTAAAGCTGTTTTAATAACTAATATAGAGAGTAAAAACATACATTTGGCTAAAAGTAACCAATGACAGCAAGTCCTTGACAATTTGTTCAATTCAGGACCGCTGCAAAGCCAGCTAATGGTAGCTAGCAATGTTAGCTGGCTAGCCAAGGTCAGAGAAATCTCTCTGTAACGCCAGGGTTTTATAACACGGAGAGAACGTAGAGTTCACATTTTCATCGCATGCACAATAATAAATGTGTAGGCTGAGCAAATAGTCGTTCAAAGTTTATTTATTATTATATGTTATGTCTATCAATAGCCCGCTCCGCTAATGTACTCACCTCGCTGTTCAAAGAGCTTTCTGTGACAGGACGGATGAGCGGAAGTAATTTTCTTCTTCAGGCCCTGGAGCCGCAGCGAGGCCGAGAGCGCCCTCTGCAGGACTGACAGAGCGCCTGCAGTGATCGGTAGCGTCAGAGAGGTCTGACGCTACAACAGGCTACATCTGCAGCTTTCTTAACCTTATATCTGCACTGTGTGCTTCACTGTAGGCTTATATCTGACACTGGGTGCTTTAATGGGAAATAATGAACCAAATATACCCTTTAAACTAACTACAAGTTACGTTTGTGGAATTTTATTTAGAAAGGAGTCACATGTTTGCTCTAAGTGGGGGCAGAATAAGGACAACGAAATAAAAATGGGAAAATAATAATAATAATTTTAAATAATAATGTTGTCCAATACTGGCTTATATAATTACTATAAAAAACTAACAGCCTAACATACGGAGTGAAAGTGTAGTCCACAGCAGTGCGTGTCAAGCGTAGGCAATTAATCGGACACAATCAAATACATTACTTTTAAAATCGTCAGGGCCATCAAAAATGATTTCCCCCGGGTTTATTGAGCTGTTAATGTGTACTCATCTCACGGTATTTCTGAAACGTTATGTGTTTTTGGCATGGTAGGTTCCATAAGTGCCCATATTTGCGTTATATCTGACTTAGTTGAAATAGGCTGATTGTTTTGAAGTGTTTTCATTTTTTAACTAGAGAGTAGGTATGTATGTGTAGGCTCAAGCGTCCGTTTCTTTGCGTTGGTTTTCAACACATCTGTCAAATGGCAAGATAGCCTACTGTGTGTTGGATTAAAATATTCTCAAACTGCTGTGTAGAAACGTAAAAGAAACGTGTACTGTCCCAAGGAAGACCTGAAGAATGTGTCACACAATTGTGGTTTAATGAAATTATCTCATTACTTTTTGACTAAAAGCTACCAAATAATTTACTGCCTAAGTAACTTATACTCCATACGCTATTTTGAATTAAACCTATGCGAAGACAATGACAGAGCATCGGAAAAAAATGCCATGATTCTTTGGACATTTTCAAATAATATAATAATAATTAGGCCTAAGTAAATGCATGCCAGGAGGTTTTTGGCAACAGTGGTTGAGTTTTGATATGCTTACCAAGGAAATATTTCTTTAAAAAAATACACAAACAACAACAAGTAAATGAACAGTTATCTGTAGATTACATCTGTAGATCCTAACATAGCCTATATATGCTACCTTTTTAAATATATCAATATAAGTATTATATATTTCTTGGAGAAGCACCATATAAACCTCCAGACTCCCGCACCACTCATTGATGAGACCTAAATTATTTATCTAGGAAAAACAGTGAAACTTCCAGACGTTGTATAATGTTTATTTACTAAAAATCAGTCTTTACAAGTAACTGAACATTTAGAAAGGGAGATGTATGTACACAGTACAGATACAAAGATATTCAATAAATATCACTTTTCCCGCTGCTCTTCAAGCGAGGCTGCAGGGCTTTATGAATACTACACATTTTATTTACATTTACAGCAAAATTCCCCAAAGAAAATCTATTATCACTCCCACAAAGGCCACGTTGAGAGTAAAATAATATCTAATACATGTGTTTTCTAAAATATAATTTTGCTCCATGTTTACAAAATATAGAAAATGTGAAAGGAACCGCTGTAAGGAAATACAAACATTCAAATAGCAAGTCTGGAAAACTGCAGTTTTACCCGATGATGACAGAAAACAGTCAATGCTGAATGAGCAGAAAAACTTCAAGTGATACACTGGTCCTAAGGCACTGACACCGTTTAAGTACTTTTCTGTTGCTTTTAAGGATTTTTTCCTCCGCTTCAGTAGATTATTGTCTCCATGTCTGGACACTCTTTAAACGTCCAGTTTCACAAACTACTGCGGAGCACGGTGGATGGACTGCAAAGAGATATTTAAGGCATGTCGTTTAAAAACCTGACATTTACATTTGGAGTGTTGCCTAAAAAGGCCTGCGAATCCACAAGCCACAGCACTGGACACGATCTCAAAATGAGGACAGTAAGCGAAAGCACTCAGTCCGAATACGCACACACTTGTTTATCAAAAATGTGTCCGAAATTTTATTTGTCATAAATTCTGGAGGTTAGAAAAAAAATTATCTCAACTCCAAATTGGAAATATATAAAATGGTTCTTCAGGATGTAAATAAAGACGCACCATCCTCATTCGCGTATTGCAACCAGAAGACATCATTGTTTTCTCTTAAAATCTCACACACACACACACACACACACCCACATACACACACACACACGCACGCGCACACACACTTAAACACAGGACTACTAAGACAAATAGTACATCCCATAAGTAACGGGTCCACTGAACAGTCCTGGGACCGGCAGACTGGGCCTCGGAAAGGCATTTGACGGGCCCCATGTTGGAGAGCCCATGTGCGCCCCGATAGGGAACGGCAGCGCGAAGGCGGGCAGGACAGGCTTGGAGGCCAGTTTAAACTTTTCCAGCTCGGCCTCCTGCAGTCTCTTGGCTTTGGCCCTCCTGTTTTGGAACCAGATTTTGACCTGAGTCTCCGTCAGGTTGAGAGAGTTGGAGAACTCGGCTCTCTCGGCGATGGAGAGGTACTGCTTCTGGCGAAACTTGCGCTCCAGTGCCAGCAGCTGAGAGGTAGTGAAGGGTGTGCGAGGTTTCCTGTTGTTTTTGTGTTTCCTTAAAGTACACTGAGTTGGACTGGAGCTGCCTGTTAGAGAAAAAATTGCAAAGAAAAATAGATGAGGTCAGATTAAAATGATGATGAATGATTGATCATCACAGCAGGCGAACATATGAACATTTAAGAATAAAGACAAACATGATGCAACGGCAGTAAATAAGCTTTATTATATTTTGTAGTTGTCTAAAAAGGTGCTCTGTCAACCTGTGCCAGAAACTGATCACTTTCAGTCGTGCCATCATGAGTTTCACGGTTTAAAAACATTACCATCATCAGATTTAATATCTGCTTGCATATAGGATATTACCCGCATAAGTAGGTACTGTATATTTAATATATCAAGAATTATACAGGCTAAGAATACAAAAAAAATCTGGCAAAGAAACAATGCAGCAACCAAATATGCGCTTCACATGCACAGTGGTACAGCAGTCTCTCATACTGTATCTGCAGTTTGCTAGGCATAAAGGCCAAAAGACAAGACAGAAAACTGACGCACAGTCTCTGGAGCGATAGGACAACATTAACATTACTGTGACACATCTGGGACATTACAGTTTCGTGTAACCATAGCCAAATGCCATATAGGTAGCCTATTCTTACAGCCCCTATTATTGACAGTAAAAATTATGAATAAATGCAGTGTGTCCTTGTTTGGGAGCTCACAAAACTCCGGTAACAGCGGAGGGACGGACTTACGAGGAGGAGTAGAAAAGGAGGACGTCTGGAACCAAGTGCTCTGATCTTTCTCACAAAACTGCGGACTGTCCTCGCTGGAACTACTGGAAACACCCTGCGAGCTCTCCGCGGGGACCTTACTCTCCGCGTAAAAAGTCCTTGGAGAGAACTGCGCGCCCTGCCCCGCCACGGGCTTGGGCAGCACCAGAGCTAAATCTGAGGGGGAATAAGAAGTCCGACAGGTGGTCTTCTTGGAAATCAACGACTCAACGCTAAACGGGAGGCTGCTCCGCTGCAGTTTGTATCCTTTCTCAGTGGTCATGTCTGTCGGCTGAAGTTCCTCTCCCTCCGTGTCCGTCTCCTCTTTTTGATGAAGCTGTTTGGCGTCTTGGGACGGCGACCCCTGCACAGGATTCATCACGATACAAGGGGATGGGGCCATGCACCTCTGTGTGGCCCGTTCAGAGGAATGGAGTTGCCGAGGTGTACAGTGTCCAATATGCGTCTGTGCTCTGTGTCAGCGGTGCCCAGTAGCTTGTACGCGCTGGACGGGGTCGTCTATAAAAGGACAGGGGCTGTCCCCCCTCCCCGCTCCCACCAATCAGCTCGTCAAGCTGGCCTCGTGACGTCTGCGAGTGCGGTTTTGATTGGCCAGCTGCCTTTGAAGGGAACATCAAGAGGCCTTTGAAAGGAAGGAGAAGTTAATCATACAGACCCCATGCGGCGCGCGGCTATTGATGGCTCTCACAAAGTAGCTTAGACCAATTTTAGCGCAATTAACCAGTGGGGAGGACTCTCTTGACCATTTACATCCAATAACCGGCCACTCTATCGGTACTATCCGCAGAATTATTCTCCTACTGTAAAGCTGAGAAGGAACTATGGAGTCATGTCAATATCAAAGTGATACCTTTATCAAAGCAGACAGAAAAGATACAGTGAAAACGTTCAGATATTTCAAACCCATATTAAAATCTAACATTAGAATTTACATTAGGAAATAAACAGGGTGCATCCAATAAAGGAGTAAAATAATGAAAATGACCGCAAATAAGGAAACGCGCAGCCAGGGTAGAAATTGGTTAGGTAGCCCGTGAGTGTTGGTCACACAGCATTACTGCAATTTAAGGCCTGTCATGAGCTCTTCTCGCTTCACAATGGCCTCAGTTGAGAAGCAACAGGCGTTTTCTTTCTCCAGGTCATACTATTTAATAAGCCAGACAAGTTGTGTTTTGCAAGGCGCCAGGCTCGGCAGGATCAAAAAGGAAGATACCTCGGGGAGAAAAGGCAACGGTTAACTCCACTTAACCAATTGTCCTCCAAATATTTCATAGTCCACTGCATGGAGCTGCTAGGAAGCAGGCGCTGACAGTTAACTGTTTCATGTCTAGTCTGAGGTCGGTGACAGCCCGTTTAATTTAATTTTTACATATTTTATTAAAATGATCAATAATTTAATATTTCTAACATCATCACGGTCCCATGGCAACAGGAGAAAAATAAGTCCGGAAACAATTCAGTCGAGATAAATGTGAATATGTTTGAATTAATAGTGGGATTTCTTTTTCTTTATTATTATTGTGCTCAGCAATTAGCATTAACAGTATATCATCTGCCGTAATTTCTACAGCTTACTTACAATGATAATTACTTATCAAAACCACAGTGTAAAAGTCTCCTACGGAGAAAAGTCCTGCATTCAAAATTTTACTATAGTAGTAGGTAGAGGAGTAGGCCTATGCCCCTCAGCAACATGTACTCAAAGTATCAAAGGTAAAAGTGCTCTTTATGCATAATGGCCACATTCAGTGTTACATTGTCATATTTATTACATTAATGCATAATTATTGTGCCCCTAGCCCTCAAACTAATGTTACCTACTCTATATACTGTTAAGTCTATAATCATATTTTAGCAGCTGATCATGTTTTGTAAATAATCTGTTTTGCACTTAATCTGCAAAGCACCCAGTAACTAAGACACATGTAATGGAGTAATAAGTACAATACTTACCTGTCAGGTGCAGTGAGGTTGAAGTATAATGTTACATAGAAATGAAAAATACAAGAAAAGAAAAATACCCTAAAAATTGTACTGTACTGAGAAAATTAAATTTGCACTTTTCCACCACTGTCTGTAGCCCACTTCTTTTTCTCATAATAATTATTTCCCTCCGAGAGGCTTATCACTTTGCAATGGGAGACATAAACTCCCCCAAACTTCATGATTCATAATCTAAATTCTTCCCTTTCAACATGTTCGGGCAGCAAGGTTCGGCCTCCTGGACTTCATCAGTCCAACCCAACGCAAGACCCCACTGAGAGCTCCACAATCATCAACTCTATCCAGATCACCACTTTTCCACCTTCTTTTATGCCACCAAATGACTTTATTAGCCCCCTTCGTGCTTATTTGCTTTATTGGATGAAACAATGAATAATTAACCTAATCAGACTTGCCTTGCTCAGTAACCACAAGTAATTGGTTATGTTTTACAGCCCCATCACTCAGCACATGACAGTCACGCAACTGAGATAGTTAAACGACAAAAAAAAAAACACAATTGTTTGACTGATGAAATACTTATTTGAGATCACTGATGGTTGGCCTCTTGACAGCCCTCAGGTGCAAAGAATAATTTACCCCTCATCAAGTGAGAGGCACGACTTTTGCCTGATAATTTAGTTTGAGTAAATCCTGATGTTGGGTCTGTTCCTTCATTTCCTATCTGACAAAGCCAGCCCTCTGTCTCCTCACACAGCGGGGGCCTCTCGTCACCCAGCTGGTTTGGGTTTAAATCCCAGCGATGGTGTACCCCTTCCCTCTATCTCATCTCCATAGTGTCGTGCAAAAAAGGGATGAGAGTCGGCCCTGTGGAGTGCACAGACTCATACGGACATTCATCCGATACAGGTACACCCAGAGATAGATCTACACAAGAAGTACAGTTACCTCTCCTCCCCTGGTGTTCGGTCCAGTGTATTTAGCTTTGGGCCCCCTCTCCCCTACCCCAAAAGACATTTCTGTAACAGCATGCAGGCGAGTGAACTGTGTCAGAAGGTGTTAGTGAGTTTGAAAGCAGATCTGTCCTTTCAAGGTCGGTGCAAGCGCCATGGGAAGCACTTTCCCCTCAGCTGGCACCAGAAATGAAAACTTTTTCACATGTATGTGCGGGGGCCAATACTCTCATGCATCGATGAAACCACTTAGGCAGTTCATAAAGTGCACGGGCCAAGTGGCGACACGACAAGCTACGTGAGAAAACAATTTAATATGCTTTTAAGTTGATTCTCATGTCACACATTTGTTTCCCTGGCCTGAGGATGATCCAGTCAATCTCTAAATGATGTAGAGACTGAGCAGCAGTTGATGAACTCAGACTTTGTGGGAGTCCAGGTGAGCTGGTGTCCATCCTCCATCAACAATGTGTGAATTCTCCGCTGTAGTGAGGCCCACTGACAAACAAACAGATCATTTAGGGGAGTGAGCGAGCTGTGGAACCCAATCCCTGTGAGATGTGTCGACAGCGGCACAAAGACCTGTAGCTACAGGCCTCAACGAGAAGGACACTTTGCTGACACGACATGAGTGCACGGAAGATAGGGACAAGTGAGTGTTCTCAGCAACATCCCGGCATCACTTTGCCCTCACTTTTTTTTTTTTTCTGAAATCGGCAGGAGGCTCAAACGTTGTGGAAGAGTTGCTCAAGACGTTAACACATCTGCAGGAAAATTTAGAAGCAGTTAACGATCTATCTTACTGTGTATTATTTTCATTTGGTCTCTGTCAACACCTTGACTCGCTCGCTTCCCTCACATAAGGTGACCAGCATGGCACTCTTCATTTAACAGCAGTTTAAATAGCAGCTCTTTGGGTTGCTCAGTGCTGTGGAAAAATATCTTTGACCTTTCATTTGACTTAACAAGTTGATCCAATCCACATCAGACTGGCTTCAAGCCTGCACTTAAACGCTGGTTTGACATTTTCTGCCAAAGCCACTTCCTCTTGTGGCATCAGAGTGCTCTGTGTTTGAATGTTGGGTAATGAGGGAAATATTCTTGCCATGCTGAAGCGAATGAAGCAAATTGCCTTCATCATGGCTTTTCTTTTGGACTGTAAAAAAGCAATCAAAGGATGGAGTGTCCTGCGGCGTCATAGCTGCTGTTTTTGACTCAAACCTAAACGCAACAGGGTTTATTTCATTTGTCTGTGGTGGTGGAATTTACATTTTGAACTCAAGCTGAAATTAATGTTTGCTACTGATGGCTACATTTTTAAATAACATCTTTAATGCTGTTCCCCTTTCTGGTGTCTTCAAAAGCAGATGTTTTCGTTGAGAGGGTTCCTCCTGAGCTCTGCTGCCAATAGAAATTGTTCAGAAGAAAAACCACAAGAGGTGACAATGCAGTTGGCAATTTCGTCTGGCTTGCCGTCGGCCATAGAAATCCACATTCTTGAGGAAAGTCTAGAGACAATGCGAGTGGGCGAGTTAGGTTGAGGACTGGAGATGAGGAACTCTGTGTGGCTACTCTGTGGTCTCATTCACAAACCGAAGAATGTCGCCACAATCTCATACGCTCTTAGCAGCCAAAACTGTGATGCAGTGTATTTGAGAAAAAAAAAAAAAAAAGAAAAAAAAAAACCCAAGGCAGCAGCATCAATTTTCTCTTTTACTGCTGGCTTCAAATCGCAGTGACGCCAAAACCAGTAACTATTGTATAAATTACAGCAATTTGGTACACATTATATGAAATCTTGTCTTTTTCACGTCATAAAAATATATTAGCTGGTATTTAAACTATGTGAGGAAAAATAGAAAATTTGTTGCAAGGAATTTTCTTATTTTGTTTCATTTCATCATTAGATTTAATGAGACTGTAACTGAGATGATCTTCATGGTTGAATGCGGGGAAATTCACAGTACTCACATTGTCAAATTCCTTAAAATTAATAATTTGCAGATGTAACCCTTTGTTGCAGAAAATAAATGAAAACAAGAATCATTATCACAATAATGACAAGCACAAGTTCCACTTAATATATTTTTTACAAGGAGAAGTCTTGATATCACATGCCTAAATGTGGCACAGTAAGTATTGTTTTCTTTAGAGAATTGGTTCCAGTTCTGAAGCTCTGAATACCAACTCTTTCATAAAATTTAAATCATGTTATTTGTTGCAGGACTTGCATTTTTTAAATTTACTCAGACCATAACTTCCTCTAATTATTAGTTGCAGCCCTCATTTCTTCATCGAACTCATCATATAAATCTGTTGTAAGTGGATGAAAGCACCACAGATCCAAATTGGCAATGCTTGTCTGATAGTAATAATGTTATTGCATGCATCAAAGGTCAGAACAAATGTGCGTGTTTGAATGTCCTGAGATTACAATTTCAAAGTCCTCCCCATGAGAAGTCGAACAATGGAGAGGGTGGGAAGTTAAAAAAGCGGGGTCTCTTTCAAATAAACAAGCATGGGTTGATCCTGAATAGGGCTGCTACCGAGCAGCCGGATTGGTTCTCAGAAGATCGAGAGCAGGGAGCGAGCAGTCTCTCCTCCTCCTCCTCCACCGGTTCCCAAACAAACTGATGTAGTAAACACGGACAACCTGATAGAGCCTCACAACTGTAATTTAGCACTTTGCTCCATTTCTTTATCCTAGCTTTTATCTCTTCTGTGCTCGCCTTTCTCTCCTGCTGAACAGAGCGTGGACGGGAAAGTAGATGGGGGGTAAGAGCTCCCCTTTTTTGTGCTATTGCTTAATGAGCCTGAAAATACAATTGCAGTGTTCTGACTGTGAAGGTAGCCTGCAGGCTAGTGTAAATTAGCAGCGCAAGGAAGCCCAGAGGGTTGAGTCTTGCTGAGCGGCCAGAATAGAGAGGTGTGGGGAGAGGGGAAAATCCTGTTAGGGCAGTGCATGCGGAGGAATCACGGTGCATTTTCGACCCGACTGGAGCCGACAGGGACACTTGTTGCAGCGGCGAAGCCCACATCCATGGCAATCTCACTGCTGATGTGTGAGATTTATTGAGACTGCACCACAGCCATGAGTTCTGGCATCCATTATGTGAGATGTCAGTTGTTTGTCACATTTCAAACCCATAATTTCAGCCAGTTCCACACAATGGTTCTTTTGAGCCGCTACTACAATCATCATTCAATTTAATTTTCTATTCTTCTGTTGGTTCCAAGGCGAGGCAGCAGAGGCGAGAGTCTCCCACATTGCATATGTCCTCTCAGGAGCTGGAGGTGCTCTTTTGACCGCTCCGCTAGGCATCTGCTGCCCATAGCCTGCCCATATCTGCATTCTAATGCACATATCCTGCTGGGATGTTAACTTTAGGCCCTCAGTAATTGATGGCTTCCACACTTCAGCTGAGTCCCCCCTTTTTCCTTCTCCCTGCCGATTGTTGGTATATCTCTGTGGTTTGGGGGTCTTTCAGTCAACCATTGTTCTTTTATGGAGGAATTATAATAGACTAAAGGACAGGGAGAAAAGAGAAAGAGAGGAGGGGGCAGGAGAGGGGAGGGGATAAAAAGAGAGTCGCTGCTGATATTTAGTGAACTCCGAAGGGGGAGTTTTCATTCTCATTCTGCAAGTTTGGCACATGCCTTCTGTTACTAAGTGGCAGTGCACTGAAAGAGCGCCTTGCATTTCCCATTCTGCGACTCTGCTAGGTGCCTAGACTTACAACCCTGGCAGCTGTTGGGCCTTCTATGCGGCTATAGACTCCTCTCCACAGGTGAGCTCCCCTACCAAACTCCCAGTCTCCACTTCACTCAATAGGGCCTTTCTCAAGTCTTTTATCAGTGGGGAGAGGCTGACTTTATGTGTGCCACTCACAGAAGTGCAATTCATGGTCCTCAAGATTGCAATTAATGTTATTCATTGTGTTACACATGCAGTTGAATTCAACATCAGGGTGATTTATATCTTGTTTCAGCTCGCTTGGATGCAAGATGTTCACATAATTTGTCTTTTTGAAAGACAAATTATGTGTGTCTACAGTAACTGCAACATCCACAAACAAACACAAGCATCACAGAAACAGACGTGTTGTTGTTGTGGCAGAGATTGGACCTTTTCTGAGGCTTATCGCAGATAAACAATGAACAAGAACAAATCTGCTGAAATACAGTGTAACACATTTGAAGAACACAAGTCAACAACACAAGTTTCTTATCTAATTTCTTTCAAAATTGCCACGATATAATGTTGTATACAGTATGTGTTTATATGATACGCTAGCCAGTGGTTGAGTCTGTGTTTCTATAAAGGCCACAGTTACTTTAAAAGCTATCGGCTGGATTGGTAAACCACTCTAAATGATGTTGTTGTTTTGGTTTGGGCATGTTTCAGCACCTTTTTTCTTCTGAACTCAGTGGCAGAATACTCTCTTGTTTATTTTCTTCTTCTCTTTTTTTTCTCTGTGATGCGAGCTGTTACATATTACTTCTGAGGTGTGGTGCCTCTTCCCTCAAAGGCCTCCACTGTTTCCCCCAAACTGCTGCCAAGCTGGGCTATCTATTCATTTGGTTACTTAAGTGTAATTGCTCCCCTTTGAAGCCTCAGAGAGGCAAATCATTTGCTTTGGCCCCGGGGCAGTAATGGTCACCGAGCCAGCGACCCCCTCCTGGTCCGAGAGCGTCGGAGAGACCGCGAGAGGCCAGCTCCCATACGGAGAAGAAATAATATGGCCAGGGCCGCTCAATTTCACCTCCCTTTTCATCCCATTCTTTGAAAACTTTTTATTAACAACAGCTTTCTCTCTCATACCAGGGCGCCAGGAGAGGGGAGGAGAGGAGGCAGAGAGGTGGGGAGGGAGGGGGGTGGTGGTGGTGGCATGAGAGGATATCGGCAGCAGGGGTGGAGGGGGTGGCTGTCCCCCTGTAGATGTCTGCTGGATTCTCACACACTCACATGCACATGCAAACACACACACACACACACACACACACACACACACACACATCATCAATAGTGACAGGTCAAGGAGGCATTGAGAAAACAGCCCCCCCCCCCTCCCGTTCCCTCTCCCCCACGGTTCACACTGCTAAACAGGGACTCATGTTTCATATGCCACAGGCCTCAGTGCTCACACACACACACACACACACACACACACACACACATCATCAATAGTGACAGGTCAAGGAGGCATTGAGAAAACAGCCCCCCCCCCCTCCCGTTCCCTCTCCCCCACGGTTCACACTGCTAAACAGGGACTCATGTTTCATATGCCACAGGCCTCAGTGCTCACACACACACACACACACACACACACACACACACACACACACACACATACACACACACACAGGGATGATCCCTGCTCCATGGCATTCTGTCAGTGTGTTAGCACTGTATATGTGTGTACTATATACACATGTATCTGTATACCTGCTTATCTTATTGTACACACAAGAATGTATTTGACTTGTTGCCAGAATTCCCTCTTTCAACCTATGACAGGCCATGGAAATATACAGCAACATTGTACACAAAGACCCCATTTAATGCTGAAAATCACTCCACCACTTACTGTAATTGTCACAATTCTGAGCACGTTGGCATTGTAATCTCATAATAAGGTAATGGAGGCTGAAACTGTGTACAGGAGTGCGATTAGAAGGGTGTAGCTCAGAAAAAAGGGGTTAAAATGTCAGGGGATAACATTTTCATGTCAGACAGAGGGGATTGCATATTGTGTGTTTGTGTTTTTGGGAGGTTGCATTGATGAAACCAACTGGACAAATGATACCGGAGTTCTGCTTCCTACCTCATCTCTATGGTATTCAGTAACTAAAAGGATTGTTGTTTTAGAGCAAAAATAACAAATTTCACAAAGAACACATATAACACTGTGTTTGGACGCTGTAGTGTCAGAGCGGGTTAGTGAAACCTACCTTTTGGAAGGAAAAAAGATTACTTCTAAAGAGCCCAAGTTATCTTCAAGACACTGTGGAGCCAAATCGATGTGGACAGGCGTCCATAAAAAGCCAACCTGCTTATGAATGCTGCGTTTTACTTGTATCATTTTGACTTTGAGGTTTTTAAGAGAGTAGCATTCCCTGCAGTCAAGCCAGATGGTAACAATTCTTAGACATATTACGAGCTGCTCTCTGCCAAATAGCATACCTTTGGGCTATGTTTTCAGTGGGCTATAAAAGCCAATAATGTAATTTTGATCTATTTTATCAGATATCACCCCGGCCCTGGCTACGTTTATATAAGACAAAGTTTAAAACAGGACAAGAATTCTCTCTGTTTTGCTTTTCACTCTATAAGTGCACCATTTTCAATATCTGACCCGCTGTGTGGCTTTGCTTGTTTGACTTCTGCACTGGACTGAAATGGGGAGCGGGCCAAAACAGTGAGGTTAGCCTCCATGTTGTCAGTCATATGGCACTGGGTACATGTAAAAATACACTTTACTATAGGTGCGTGGTTGTCCACAAAATGACTTGTGCACACCAGCACAGAGAGAATAGGCGATTCTTTGTGGAAGCACTTAAAAAGCTCAACCTTGACATCTCTTAATGTAACGATGACACAGTAGCAAACTATCCCAGCACTGCTCCCCAGCGGGCTGCCATCAGCTCCGTGACTCAACGCTGACCTTGCAGTAACTTTCCAGCACTCCTCCAGACCCATTTAGGAAATCTTAAGGGACTGTCACACGTTTCAGTATTCCATATGAGCTGCTATAACGCTAAACACACCTGAAATTCTGTGTGAGCCTGCATAAACACACACACACTCCACAGGGCAGCAGAGCCGAGGGATTTTATCCCATCTGCGGGCATTTCTCTCCCATAACGTCGAAAGAATGTAATTGCCCCAGAAAACAACCACAACAAGGTGGGACGATCAAGGACATTAGCTCAGGTTTTCCATTGTGAAGCTTGTTGTTTTCTTCTCATCTGATCACATGCACAACTGGAGGCCTGCTGTGTGGAATTACTCGCACTAATGGCGCTACACACTTTTGTTGCAGGAAATCGGACAGCCGCACTGTAACTGCTAAAACGGTGATTAAAAAACCCAAATTGCATCATGATGTTGGGCAATTTAGCAGAGAGAGAGAAAAAAAGGCGCTCCAAATGAAGCGAATGGGATTATTGACCAGTTATGGGATGTGTAAACTTGTCTCATGGAGCTACATCCAGGTCTATTGGATTTCTTTGGAAAAATAAGACTTTAAAATAACTCTTCCAAATCTGAAGGCAGCTAGTAAAGTCTAATTAAAGATTGCAGTATTAACTCTGTAATTTGCTCGTCTGTGGGGTCATTAAGTATCTCCCTGGCTTGGTTTAATGAGATACAAACTGCAGTTAATGAGACAAATAGTTAGCTGTAGTTATGCCTGACTGACTGTTGGCCGAGGACGCTGTGAAGACTAAACAACTCAATTTGAAATTTCTTTGTACTCTGAAGGTGAGAATCACTGGCTGATTGATGTGCTTTATGTGTGTTTTAGATTACTGTGTTTAATGATAATTGAAGGTGGACCATGAATACCTAAGCGATGAGGAAAAAAACAGATGATATGCTTGATTAAAAAACGAGAGAAGAGCCAATCTTGCATCAGTTTGGTGCCACTGAAAACAGGGGAAAACAGTTTGTGATCATAAAGCAGCAGCAGCTTTTAATCATATCTGACCTTTTTAAAAACGTGGTCTTAATTTAACATCAGAGGGAGAAAAGTAGTGTGTGTTATTCTGATGTTTTATCTTCTTACAGTCATATCCCCTTGTTGCTTGTGGTGCTTGTTAAAAGCCATTGTCGATAACAAACACAATTTTCCTGCGATAAACTGAATAAGACAGGAGAGCCTTATTGAGCAGTCTGCACAAAACTGTCTTTGTCTCTCATCTCCAGCGGCCGGTTACAAAGCCGAGCTTCCAAGCGACGACTGAAGTCTGAGTTAACTAAACATTTTTTCTCTTTATCCCCTTTTCTCTCTGTGAATTTGTGGTTGTGTGCAATCCTTTAACGAGCTCCATCTTTGACCTGGGTTGTATGTTTCCAGAGATGTCATGTCTTGTAAGTCAAGGAAAGACTTTAATGTCCACATGATTTAACATTAAAGGGAGGGATTCCAAAAACGGGGCTCGGTGCCAGAGAGGTAATAATATCCCCGTAAATGAGAAATTGTAAATGCTAAATACATCCTTCAGATCATGGGAATAGACTGGGAGCAGCTCTTTGAATCCACATCCAGAAGGCTTCTGTTATTTTTTTTCATAAAATTAAGAGAATAGGCTAACTGTAATCAGCATTGACTCAACATTTCTCAGTCCTTTCTCACTTTCTTTCCGTCAAATGATTTCTAAATCTGAACATTTAAATGTGTATCTAAACATGAAAGATGACGTAATTGCTGAGTAGGGATTTCACTAACGCTACCCAAAATTAAAGCCCCTATATTCTGCTTTTTTGTTTACATTACACAATTCAGGATCAATGTTTTTCCTCCATGCAGCTCAGTTGTTTTGTTTTTTTTTTACTGTAAATTTGTTCTGCGTGTTTCCTCTTAAAACACATGACTTATGTCTTTATTCTTAACTTCAGACCATAAGGATGAAAAGAAAGAGAGAAAAAGGAAAAAAAAAAACACACACACACACACACACACACAGACGGACTTTGGCTTGTGACCGTAAGTGACATGCTTGCCACGGCATTGTTTGAGGTTTTTGCAGACCTGTAATCAAATTTGGGAAGGTTTGGAAACCTATCGTCATGGTGCGCTCTCCAAGATAGAATGATGTCCAGTAAAAAAAAAAAAAAAAAGGAAGAAATAGCCTCGCACACATTCACCACGCAGTGCTACTCTATGAGAAAAGCTTCTTTTTTTAAAAAGAAATATGCCCCACAAAAAGCAATTTCCATGCACCATGAAAAACGTTCCTATGACAAATACAGTTGTTATGTCCCTAAAACTGTTTGTTTTGTCATATTGCTCCAGGGTTGTGCTTTTTTTTTTTTTCTGGAAACCCTGCTTCAATTAACTGTGATGGAACACATGTGTCCCTTATCGGGGGCCAACATCTTCTACTGTTGGCCTTTGAAACGACACCGGCTCCACGGGATAATTGGGTTTTAAAGGGGGATTCTCCCGGGGTGCTGCTTCTTGTGCCTGTCGGCATGGATCAGCTGACGCCCGCAGTGTCTCTAGACTTGTTGTAAGTGATCATAAGTGGTTATGCATGTAGTCGTAGCTGCGGGGACGATAGTGATCCCAGGAACCAACTCTCTTTTTATTTGTGGCCCCTGGCGCACAGACAGACACAGACAGGCCCCTCGTAGGAGTGTGACTGAATCTGATCAAATTATATGGTTGTGACTAAGTGCAGGTTCATCGCCAAAATGTTACGCTTTCTGCACAATAGATGATCGAGATGATCGCGGTGGTGATTGTATTTTTGATCAAAATGTTGACCTCACATTAAAAAATACACAGTTAAATGAGTGTGAGGGTTATTTGTACGCTTTATGATTAAAGCAAAAATTACAGAACAAGAGCTTAGTGCTTACTTGTACAGTTTACTGTCATACATACACACATGCACAAACACACACTCGTTAGCTTATGACTCAGCTGCTGCTCCTCCTGCCCCTCACAAAGAGTCTGGTGATCTCCAAACCTCTGTCGACATCCCACAATGGACCAGTGTTTACTGTTATGCTCCGTTTGCGTCACGTCACAAAAACAACAATTTGCAGCCGCACGTGAATAAAAGACTTCATATTAAAAGCTTGTGACAGCATGCACTTTTTTTTTTTTTTTTTCCTTTTTGACTCACAGCACAGGGAAAAAGATAAAAGTTTATCCTCCGCGTTGCAGAAGATAGGTCTGCTCTCGGAGGCCATTGTGACAAGGCAGGCAGAGCAGAATGGAAAACTGATTCCCTGCAATCATCTCCTGTCGTCTTTTGTCTACACTCGGCACCACTTTGGCCTACACCCCAATCATCCCTGCACAGACTGCTCCTTTGAACACATGAACTCATTTTAACCCTTTTTGATTTTGTTTATTCCTCTTTATGTTGTGTTTATCTTTTTGCATATGCTTTCCAATGACTTAGAAGCTCAGAATAAGAAACTCAATCACTGCATTGCACCGAACAACCCGTGTGCAAGCTGCTCACAAATACACATGCTTTGACTTTTTTCAAAGTAATTTCAGCTAACTATGGAGACCTCCTAAAGTGCTCTCATAATAACACAGGACTTAGAATAAGGTTTTACACCGGCAGAGTGAGGAGCTGCCGGCGGCTCAGAATAACTGCATGAGCCGTCAACAGGAAGAGCGCGCTTCATGACTACAGGCCAAGAGCTTTAATTGGCTGTCTGCAGGAATTTCTGCTGTGGCAAAGTAATTGACCCACAACTCCCTGGTGCTTTATCAACACAGGGAAATGCCACTGGGCCGATAACCAGCCTGCCTTGTAAACCAATCTATAACCAATGGCCAATTTGAAACACGTGTTATTGGCTATTTTACGACAGGTCCCGTCATCTACTTGACTGAGATGTTTTTGGTGCGTAACGCAGACCTTTTCAGCTTTGCACTTTCAGATTGACAAGCACAGACCTGGTGGTAAGAGTCAACACAGTGTAAGGATCAGAAATAATTTCTTCACTGGAAAAAAAGAGATTTCCAAAAACTACTAATTACTTTACCTATTGTGGGGGTAAAGTGTCAGCTCACCAAAATGAAAAAGTATATATACATACCTGTATATATACTTCCTTACCTCTAGTAGTACTGTATCTAGCTGTGGAGAATAGTTTAGTATGTAATTCAGTAAACATCAACTTCAAAACCAGGGTTACAAGGAGCTGTACAGTGGAAACATTAAAGAAAAATACAGTTAAAATACAGATTAAAAACAATAACATTATAAAAATACTAAGAAATACAATAAATGTTACATAGAGGGCATTCACACATTATAGGGTTTAATGCATTATCAAATAAAGTACATATGAAACAGGTGAGTTTTCAACAACTTTTTTAATTGTCGACTGAGTCAACACTTTTTGTAACTAAGGGAAGATAGCGGGGGCTACAAATGCAAAGACACGGTCACCTTTGATTTTAAACCTAAATCTAAAACCTAAAAACAGCCAAAAGGCATTGGTCAATGGACCAATGTAGTTTTGGACCAACTGGAGCCGAGTTCAAGATTTCTGAAAGCTGCACTTAGGGGAAGTGTGCATGAAGATGTTATTAGAAACCTGGAGCAGAGCAATTTCAGTACTGTGCTTCACATGAAAACCAGACTGGAATTGATCAAAGCTGTCATTGTTGTCAAGGACCTGTACATGTTGTTGTACAAGTTGTTTACATGCTACTTTTTCCAAAACCTTTGAGATAAAGGGAAGTTTGGATATGGGTTGATAATTATTGGGAAGCAGTGGGTCAAAGCTTGGCTTTTTAAAAAGTGGTTGAATAATCTCATGTTTACGATGATCATGCACACAACCACTGCTAAGAGAACTATTTACAATAGAAACTGAATTTGGTCCTAATGAACTAAAAACAGCTCTAAAAAAAAGAAGTTGAAACAATGTCGGGGAGCTAGACGAGAGGTGCATTTTGGAGATGATGGCTCTGAGGTCTTCCAGTGATATTAGGCTAAATTGGCTCAATAAGGAAATATGGGCTGGACAGTGAATCTCAGGGGCAAAGGAAGGCAATCTTTAATATCCCATATATCTTATATCATAAATATAAAAACTATTCATAGTCATCAACATGTATATTGGAATCACCATTGATAAAACTTTGTCAAGTTGAACAACCATAGAGGATTGGAGGTAAATCAATACACAGAAAAAAGGATTAGTCAATCCAATCGTGAGCATACACACCTCAAAGGTATTAAACTCACGAATGTCCATAGAGTGGTAGTCAGGTCGTAATGGCAGTCATGCTCCCATACATCATTCATTGCACAGACACTGTAGGTAAATGTAACACTGGCTTCCCTTTTGCCTCGAAGAAAAAGTTGATCAGATGAGATTCAAATAAGTCCCTTAGCATAAAGGTTTTATTTTAAATAAAAATGTAGGCTTTATTTCTCCAAGTTTTGGGATACCGGTCAGGTGTTTGGCCCCAATACAATGGAGGTGAAAAGAACTTCTATCATGGTGGACACAGCAAATAAAAAACGTTCTGTAAAAGTAATATTCTTTAATCTCTTTCCTGAAACATTGTCCTCATTACTCTGAATTATCCTCAGAACTCACTGTCAACTGTTTTAATAGGGGCTATTGTGTTTCAATTAAAACACATCACAATTCAGTCATAAAATATGTTTTGTTTAAATTTAGAATCTTAATCTTTTCTTTTTTTTGAAAGTAACTCTAAAGAGTTTGTTCAGCTTTTTGAATGATGTAGCAGTGATACAGCCGCTCCACCTGAGCAGGGCTACTGACCATTGTTTCAAGTCCAAGTCTTTTTTAAAGACAAATGTTTAAAGACAGTGACACAGTATGCTTTGACTACATGCCGCTTGTTAGTTAGTAGAATCAGTTGATTGTTGGGGTTTTCATTTCATGGTATTTCTTGACAATAAAAGAAATATTTGCCTTTTAAAACCATGTTGCTACATGACCTTTTGGTAGGTTTTGTTCTTTTTTTCTATATATTATGTGAAAAATTAAAAATAGTACAAAAGTTTATATTACTTGAAAAAAAAAAGCGGTATGGACCAGATTTGCAAACCTAACACATTAAATTAACAGAGGCTGTAAATGACCTGTAGGGCCTACCTGAGCAGCAACACATTGACAGATCACATGCTGCTAAAATGACATGGTGAAAAGTCACATCTGAAAGGTCTGTGCTCACAGACCTGGTACTCACTGTGAGAGTGAGCTTTCCCAGTTGACTGCAAAAATTATGCCATAAAATCTCTGAGTAAGTTTGACAGGTCATGATCAAAACCAGCTGCCAATTAACTTAATGACTGGATCTATCACATTCAATTAGAGGGAGTCCATGAGCTGTCAATCCAGCTCGTTAAACAAAAACACAGGCAGAGAATGATCACTTTAGGAGGCATGTCTCTGTCTTTGTGATTCTTATCTGACGGGCCCTGTGTACCATTTGAAGCAGTTGGCCCTGACAGGTCCCACGGATAAACCGCTGTATGAAAGGGGTCACCTCAACCTCTGGAATCCATCGTCAGCTTTCTGTCTTGCACAACTGACAAATGGTTTCAAACAGCATTCAGGGAGCTTTAGAAAGGTATTCCCTGATGTGTGTCTGCAGAGAGAATAAGAGAAAGAAACAAAGAGAGAGAGAGAGAGAGAGAGAGAGAGAAGGGAGAAAGAGAAAAAAATTAGATAGAAGAGAGAGATCCAAGTGAGATAAATGAACCAAAACAAAACAAAGAATGAGAACCACTTTCCCTCAATTGGCTCCTTACTTTGGCAAAGGCCCTACTGTAATCCCCCAGAGGAGCTGCTATCTGGCAGGAGTTTGCTCCATGGTCAGTGTCTTTAACCCCAGATGATAACACTTAGCCCGGCCATAAAGAATAGGCCCTTTAACTGATCCATTAGCGTCCAATCCCCGAGAGTGGACCCACTGGTGTCTACTGAAACTTACCAGGAAGCCTTGAAGGAAAACAGCATGGCAGACATGTAGTGAGATCAAAGACAAACCTCCACCCTCTCCTCCTCCCCATCCAGCTCTATCTCTCTCTCTCTCCCTCCCTCTAAGAGTGTATCTGCACATGAAAATGTATCTTTTTCTCTCCTTTCTGGCCTTCTGTCTGCAAAGCTCCTGGTTTTCCTACTTGAGAATTAAGCATTTATTAAAATGGTTTTTAAGAAATTATGCAAATAACAATAAACTAAATGAAAAACAGACAGACAGACTGAAAAATTTTCTCCATGTATGTAGTTATAAGATATAAGCTGTTTGGACCCTAAAGCTGTTATTATTGCAATTTGTGATTCTGTGGTGACTTCCTGTTTACATAGCCAAGTGCTTTTGATTGGATGGTCCCACAGATTTTTCCTAGCAACCGAGTTACACATTGCTTATGTCTTTACAAGCCAAGATATTTTAAGTTTAATGGCGTCACTTGATTCAGTAAATCTGCAGTTTGAAACATCATTAGGAAGGACTTTACACAAAGATTTAGTAATAGATTTACAAATAGCCCCCAACCCCCTCTACACATGTGCAAGATGCTGAAAGATAATGGGGTATGGGCAATTTGTAGTTAGTAGTTTTCTGCCTCTTTAGCCCCTTTTACACGGGTCAAAAAAACCCTAAAAATTTTCGCTTTTTTCGGCAACAGAAAAGGGTACAATCAGCATTCAGTCCCGGGTCAAATGACTCTACAGTAGACGCAGGTGTTTATTGGCTTTGGCTCCAATCGGCATTGATGTAAACACAATACCCGGGTGAGCACGTGCGTGTCCATCTCCAAACAGAAAGGCAAACTTTTGAGTCTTAAAAGGAGTCGATCGCCTTATTTAGGAAGTTTTCCCATGTTTAAAAAACTTGCTTATTCGTACAAATTTTGGTTTAAAAAGGCTATTTTAGTAATTTTGTCTCATTTTTGGTCATTTTGTATCAGTGTGGCTGTTTTGCATCTCTTTGTAGTCATTTGATTTACTCTCCAACAGGAAATGTTGACAGTCACTTCAGAGGTTCTGGCACAGGGCTCCCCTGACCCCTTGGGGACCTGGGTCTGTGCCTGATGGGCCAATTTAGTAATCCATCCATGGATGCAACCCAAGCCTGAAGTTTTAGAAATCATGCTGTAAATTTGTTTTGATATGCTCTTGGGTTGTGTAACAGTAAAGTGAAGGGGACAAATTGCTATCACCAAAATAACTGATCAGACAATACAGGTGTTGTCATTAGCCTGTATTTTATATTAATTATGTCAGCTACCTTTGCAATCATACAGTAGTTGATCAGTGTCAGCACTGGAAATACCATTCAGTCCTTACAAGAAAAAAAAAAACAGCATATGCTGTTTATTGAAATGACTGATATAACCTAGACTTTTGTGTACTATGACTATGACATTGCATCTGTGAGAATGCAAAGGTTTGCGTAGCGTAACTTTTTCCCATCAGAGAGTGTCGCAATGCTCTCCAATTTGTGACATCCGCACGGCCACCATGCTACAAGGATACCAAATGTGCATGCACTCCACTGGGTACCATAGTGCGCATGGGTATACGCACGTATGATACGTAGACGACGATCTACTGCACATATATTGAACATGTCCTCTGAGGAGAGTGTAAATGAAAACTACGACGTATTTGCAAGCGAGCATAACTTAGTCTGTCTGTCAGAGACGAAGGCAGAAATAGCATGACATTGTTTTCTTTTAACCCCGACAAGTCTTTTCTTAACCAAGTCATTTTTGTGCCTTAACCAAACCCACAGCGAAGGCAGATCAGAAAACAGTCATATAAATAATTATTGTTAAGGCCATAATGTGTTTTGTCATTTGGTCTGAACGACTTGTTGGTTCGTCTAGTTTACAGGTTGCATGTATGAGCCATGGCTAAACAGCGTTTTATTGGCTGTCCAGTTGTCTAACAACAACAAGACATAGTGTATAGTATGAAATAAGAGATGTAGTTGTTTTCCCATTGTTTTGGGATTCTTCTGTCACAGAAATCTCAAAAAAAAAAGAAGCTATCTGCAATTATCAGTGATGTTGTTTTCACATGTAACCTATATTGGACATGTCCAAACCTCCTCATGCTCTATATGATCAGATACTGCTCCTCCTCTCCTCCCTCTTCTCTCTCTCCTTTCACTCTCTCTCTTTCTGTTTCTCCATGAAATTCCTCCTCAGCAGCCTTTCCTCCCTTTTCTCCTATCAGCATCCTCTTTACCCCGTTTTTTCCTCTCCTCCTCCTCTATCACCAAAACCTCTTCCTCCCCCTCCCTCTGCCTCCTCCCAACATCCCCCCTGTGCTCCGTCTCCCTCCTCACAGGCCTTTCCTCCCTCTCTTTACTACTAACATCCCCCTGTCTTCCTCCCCCGGTGTTTTCAATTTAGCGCCACTATGAACCAGTTCAGATTGTAACGCTATCAATTAGTCAGCGACTCCAGCACGTTTATTTAATGGGGCCGAGAGTGAGCTATGGTGATTTACAGGCTGCGAGGGAGATGTAAGGGAGAGATGTGCAGACATGGGCTTATATGGGTTTTTTTCCACGTCTGTGGGAACGGAGCCTATGTACTGTGTACCTTGAGGATTTGGTCCTGCGGTTTAAGGTCCCTGCAGTAATGTGGTGAAACCTCCATAAGATGAAAAGGTTCGGAGAGGAAGAAAAGAAATGCAAAGGAAAAGGAAAATGTTTGAGATTTTCTGGAAGGCTAAATGCCCCTTTTCACATGTATTGGATTTCAACCGCAGCCTTTTTTTTGTGCAAGAGCTGCATTCTTGTTATATACTATGGAAATGTTGAAGATAAAAAACAGAAGGTAAAGGTATAAATACTGTATATTGATTCAGTATTATGCTTTCAAAGAAAAAAAAAAAAAAGCAACTTAAATCACCCTCACTTTAAAAAAAAAAAATTGTCTGTTTGTTGTGATTTTCCTTAACTGGCCAAAAGTAGATGATGTAATGTCACAGGGAAATATTTCCAGTGTAGCTACAAGAGTTTAAGAAGAAAAACACTGATTTAAAACTACTATTAACAACTATTATGTTTGGCGAGAATAAAAAAAACAAAAAACAAACAAACAACTTTTTCTTCTTTGTTGTTTCGAGGCAGAAATTATCATTGAAGACAAGATGATATTAATAACTGATCACACAATGTAGCTACAAGACATGTACTTTACTGAAGTGGTACAAGTTTTTTAATCAGGTAAAGTTTACATGTCCAGAGTATATCACTACACTGAACAGGCCCATTGTCAGAAGTTTTTTTTCTTGAGAATTCTGGGAAATGTAGGAGATGAGTTTTAATACCTGTTGCACAAATTTTGTCCAAATTTCCAAAATATTTGGCAAAAGGAAATGTTAATCGCTTTGTGTTTAACAACTATTTTTATGTGAATACTCTGAAGAGGCTACAACATTATGTAATTAAAAAAACAAACAAAGTTTTCCTCCTGAATATTGAACAGCTTTACTGCATTTTTGTTTTTTACTTTCAAAAAATATTTTGTCTCTTTCCTGTCTGGCTGCAGTGTGGACGCACACCTGCTGATGTCAACACTCCTGGAAATAAAACCGTTGAAAAAGCAGATTTATTCATCTTTTATTCAAAATGTCTTTCCTTTATCACATGCTAACTAATTTTCCTCATCCAAACAAAACCCAGTTTTTCCTGGCATGTCCAAAAAAAAAAAAAAAAATTTATTCATGGTCATTTTGGATGGATACTTGATTGATGATGTGTCAGCTGGTACTTTTATCCCCTTAAGATCAGATATATGCATGACACTTTTATGTTTTGTGTGTTCACATCCCAACATGCATTGATATATACACGCAAATTTCCCAGAGATGGGATTTCCTCACATTCACAGGTGTTACTCATTACCATCGAGCATACAGCAGCTTCCACACACACGTTACTGTCGTACCTGGAGATGGTAGATTTTCTTACATCACCATTGACATCAATGACACTCAGCCACAGGGGACACAACAAGACACACCTGTCAGTATAATGAATGAAGTACAATTCAACAGCACCACAAACTGCAGCATCTCCAAAATGATCACTGAATGAACACTTCTCTCAAACAGTTGAAACAAAAACCTTTGCAGCAGTCGTGTTCATTGAAAGCGTGTTGAATTGGTCTGTACTGGCTTTAGCTTTGTGGACCCAATAAAGTGACAACTGGGTGTATTTAAATAAGCAAGATATGTTTGTCAACGCAACATAGAAATTGGCATGTTGAAGTTCTTCAAATTTATTCCATCAAGGTTCTTATTTTCATGACTTGGCCATCGTTACTATTGATAATAATAACATTGCACTCAACAAGTAAAAGCAGACCACTGTCCTTGTTCAACTTTGACCTTCTTTGCTTGCCGTAGTTGAACATGCACAACATTTATTTCAGAGCAATGAGGGATTATTAGTAACTAGTAATTTTATGTGTTTTTTCCAAATACACGTATGTTTGTCGTCCAATCAGAACTGAGAGAAATGATGGCCAGAACTGCAAGTATCATTAAAATACGTAGACTTCGCATTGAAGAAAAACACCGCACACTCACACAGTGTGTGGTGATATTGACTCCCTATAGTGTGTTGGTTACTAACACAGTATCAGTATGTGGTATGTAGTTAGTTGGGGCAGCAGGTCAGGTATGTGTGTGTATATGTGTGTGTGTGTGTGTGTGTGTGTGTGTGTGTGTGTGTGTGTGTGTGTGTGTGTGTGTGTGTGAAACAGTGCGGGGGAGCAGGCTGTTATGAGAGAACCAGAGAAGGGTTTGTTGGCTTGTCGGTACACACAGCCAATGACCTGTCGCCTGTCACCGAGCCCCCGCCGTGCCTCTCAGTGTCTTCCTCTTAATTACCCATCATTCCTCTTGCGGCAAGGCCCCTCACAAATTACAGCGCATTGTCCCCCGCCGATCAGCCTGTCATCACGCGGCTCCACGTTTCAGAGCGCGCCTCATTGTGGATGGAGAGCAGAGCTGGGGGGCCCGGGGAGGGACTCACACACACACACACACACACACACACCCACACACCCACACACACACACAGACCTTTAATGTGTATCTGCATGCACACTCACCGATTAATTTGAATAGACATGCATGCAACAAAACCATTAGTGTGTCCACATTCAGACACACACACACACACACGCACACACACAGAGGCCAGGCCCATTAGCTCTGGTGCCAGCTGACTCTGTGACCCAGACGGTTTTCTGCCATGTCAGCAGGACCAATTGACAGTGCTATGGTAGCAATACCCCCTCACACTATCTCTCTCTCTCCCACACACACACACACACACACACACACACACACACTAATACGCAATACCACCAAGCAGAGAATCAGACTGTCGATCAGCTGAGCGACTGAGATGAGCAGAGAAGTGACCCTCTGTTTATACTCTCGTTCAGCGTTTGCAGCAGGATACTCCTCAAAACCACATACACATGGCAGATGCACATGTGCTGCTAAAGCCTTGATGGATGAAAAGCAGAATCAACAGGGTACATTAAGTTTTAACTTGCTTTGTTTAGAGTATAAGGAATATTACCTATGTTAGTCCATTTCTCAGCCTCAAACCCATTCATTCCCATTGAAGATGAAGACATACTTTCATTTTTATTAATAAGCGAAAAAAGATTTCTAAAGCAAGCTTTTAGCAAATGATACTCAAACAATGGTAAGCGTATTAATACACATTTGTTGTTGCTGTAGTTAGCATTTACAGCAGCACAACTGTTTATATGTGAGAGACTGAAAGTAAACTATTTGCTCATGTTCATTTCATGGGCACTCAAACAGTTTTTGGATGCAACACAGACGATACTTCTTCACAGATTTATTTAAGATTTGATATTTTGGTCAAAATCCCAGACAACTTGTTTGTTTGTTTGTATATGTACAGAACTGGTTCAAAATACATATATTTTTACGTATATTTTTTTACATCTCAAGCTCCTTGTTTCTACTTTTGACCTGGTGAGATATTTTCATCAATAAACTGCCATTTTCTCCCCAGTTCTTCCCTCCTCCTGCTCACCTTGACCGGTTCACAGACACCAGTGAGAAAGATGTTTGTGGAGCCACCGTCCTTCTGCTTCATTCTCCTTCGTTCAGACTCGCTGCAGCTCTGTTTGTCTTGCAGGAGGAACTCTCGCTGCTCCGACTCTGCGTCTGCCAAGTTGTTGCATCAGTTGAACGTTAAAAATCTATTGAAAAACAAACACATAGTAAACTTTAATTGTAGGCATTTGCCTTGGGTATGAGGGCTCACAATTTTACTGGTTCTCTCTATTATTACCTAAAATGCAGGCAAAACACTAATTAATAATCACTAGCATATGCTGGGTGAAGTGTGGAATTCTTTTACTGTGGCATTAGGTGCAAATGAGATTAAAAGTGCAGTAATGGTTGTGCAGACCCTCCATCCAACATGTTCACTTTAAACAGCACATCTGACACCTTGTTTTTCTTGGAATAGGCAGAAATGTTGGTAACAACTTTAATTTGATTTCAAATTACATTTAGAATACATTATCACGTTAATATCCCTAAGAAAAGGAGAGCTTAAAGTATTCTTGACGAACTCTTGAGCTCAGTTTTCGTACTACATTTGCACTGGAGCTTTTGTCCTACAGTGTTGCTAATATGACAAAAAAAGTGCCATGTGTATGAAGAATTTAGCACCCCTCAGTTCCCAAACAAATACCTCTTAATTATAAGCAATTGGCCCTCCTTCCCCTCCGACCGCTGACTGGGACACATGAAAGCGTCAGTAATTGTAAGAGTTGCTGCGTTTATGTGGTGGGTGGGAGGGTGGGGAGGGGAAGGGGGGCACTGAATGTGACGCGGCTGTAAAAAATAAAAATGGAAGGCTCTCATTGAATACTTCCCTCCTCTCTCTCTCACTGCCTTTATCAAGCAGGAGAGCGAGGGAGGAAAAAAAAAATCTCCATTTGGCACTGATTAGGAAAGACGCAAATTTGAAGGAGGGGGCTTGGGGACCACAGGGGTTACACACATGTATCTGAAGCCACGACACTCCGGGCCCCCTCTAATTTAGATGTCTAAGAATTTGCTGTATGTGCTGCCTCATGCCAGTAAGTCTCAGCCTCACTGTAAATAAATGGCACAGGGCAGTGTGCAGTCACCCCCATTTGTAAGTCATTAAAATATTTTCTCTGTGACATATTAATTAGGGTGTTGCGTTTGTGTCTTCTCGCCTGGGCATGAAGAGAGCTGAAGTTCTGCATGCTTGCTAACAAATGTGTGTCTTTGTTTGTTCGTTTGTGTGTGTGTGTGTGTGTGTGTGTGTGTGTGTGTGTATGTGTGTGTGTTTGTGGCTTCATCAAAAATTACGAACTGAACAGGGACAAGACAGCTCTACACCTCTGTCGGCCATCTGTAACTCCTTGCTAAGGAGACTCGGATGTCTTACGATGGCTCTTACTGGAAGTTTAACTGTAACTGCAATAAACTTTCTTATAACAAACAGGGCAGTGTTGGGATTTTAGAAACACAGAGGTCATGATACATCCACAGAACACCCTCAGAAAATGTTAATCAGAAACAGAAAAAAAAACAAAAAAAAAAACACACTGTCTAACGTTTTCTTTGTTTAGAATTTCAAATATTTTATTTACTAAGCTCACTTTCTGTAAACTATGTCTACATGCTTGGAGCAGAACAGGTTGTTTACAGTGGGGTTTAGAGCTGTTTCGTTGCTCTCAACTACACTGATGAGAGCGATGAGACTTCACCAAAACTGTAAAGTTGTGGCTTGTAAAAACAAAACAATGAGCTGAAAGATGCTCAACACTCAGAGCATTGTATTCATTCTCAGTGGGTACATCACTACAAGTGACACCTCTCACATTGCACACACCCATTTGTTCCAATGTTAACATAAAGATATTGATGAGTGCAGCTTTAAACATACAAAAAATACTTGAATCAGCTTATAAATCACTCGTCATTTGTAAGTTTTAAACTGTTGACAAAACACACAACATAAAGAAAAAAAGAAAAAGGAAAAAAAAAAAAAGGATGTGGGCATGTGTTTTGAACATTTTAATTCTTCTCTAAATGGTTGGATACTGGACATTTCAAAGTGAAACTTCTTATATGTATTCAATTATCGGGGTCACTCTGGGGAAATATACTGCAGATATATTTACCTTTTCCTCATCAACTTTTTCAGAGATTAAAGTGTAACACAGTCGGCACGCTAATTAGAATAGCAAAGGCAAATCTATTTCAGCTTTACTTCTCTTAACTGGAACTAATTGAAATTGAATTTCTAGATCTCTGAAACTCTTTCTGTCTCAGATACAAACACAGCGTTGATTTCCCTCTAGCGTATCTTCTCTCTCTTCATGACGATTATCTTTGTATCTCTTGGCCCCGCTGAGAGAATTATGGCTCTAATAACTTTCATTCGAGGCCCCTGTAGCATCAGTAAAATGTTTACAACAAGAAGGCAGAAAGGTCTTTGGTGAAGCCATGCGTTCGTTACAGAGCCTTTGACTCAATTCAATGTGTATAAATATACCCATTTCATTATGGAGGCCAGTCAAATATTTGTTTCAGCGGTTTTCCCCCCATATAATGTAAATTGCTGCAAGCTGTTGCACTTGGAAAATGTTTTCTCATAATGCTTTTCTGCCTTCACATAAATCACAGCTAAATGTTGCATTCAAATGACTACAGACAGGCAATTTATTCTTGGCTTCCCTTGTCCCCCTCGAGAGAGGTTTGTGGCGAGAGGGTCGCTTCGGTTTTTAATAGCGACTGTCATTATTTGTTGACAGTTGTTCATCATCGTTTCCAAATGTATTGTGTTCTCCTGAAAGTATTTCTTTGGTTTGACCACTGTCAAATGAAGTGAGGGGTGAAAACATGTCAAGAATTAGGCCACTGTGAGGCAATGAGCACATGACATGACATCTTTTTTTATAGTGAGGTTAAGGGTGATTCTTATAGTAAGACTGAATCTTGTTCAAGAGATTGTCTTATGAATTTCAATAACATTTGGACAAGAATTTCTTGTTTTCTTTCTTGTCTCACATTTGCCTTCCATGCTACACCATGTAACCAGAACCAGAAGCGTGGAATACCACCTTCTATCGACAGTGACATTTTCATTCCCATTACATAGGAGAATAACTTAAATGATATATTATCTGCAATAAGAAGATCCAGTGGTGAAACTGTAGTCGCCTAATAACCAGAGAACCACTGCTGTCCCGTGCAGTGTGAGTTAGTGCTGCTGCTGAGCCGCTCTGTGTCAGCTTTAACTGAATCTCAGTGGGGTTTGCCGACTGTCGGCTCAGTGTGTAAGCGGCCCTGAGTCACCCCACCGAGGGATTTCGGGGAATCTGTCAGCAGCTGCAAGCAGAGTTAATCCTGCAAAAATCTGCTTCTTAGCTGCCTGTTAACTGATGTTCTACATGATAATGACAATAAAGAGCAGAAGTGCAACCAACAGCGTGTTGAGGTATGCAAAGTGCAACCACCTCTGAGACTGGGTGTAGTGAAGTGGACCCACCTGCTAATTGTGGAAATGCTTTGGAAGAGCCCGTCATGTCAGGCTGCTTGTGGTAATTACATACAGGATATGTGGGATTTAAACACACTTCCAATAAAGGCTGAAGACAGCAGATTTGCCTTTGAGGTCTTTACTGGAAGTTACCGTGAAAATGTGAAAACAGTAGTTCAGTCATCGTTGCAAGTCAGAAAACGATGGGATTTGATAAAGAACAATTACACCAAAGGTACTATAAAAATGAATACAAGCAACAATGCAACTGGATTCATAAAATTAAGGCTGTCAAATATTTACATTTTACAACATTTTACATTTATTTACAATAGACTCACGTCCAAATGTAACGCAACTTTCAACTGAATTTCGAGACAATTTGCAAAAGAGAATGCGAATTAACATGTGTGTCTATCCACTTTTATTATGTGAGCACTAGGATTTGTTTTTTTGAGATAAACAGCTGGCGGTGCTAGTTCCAGTTGGGTGCCAGAAAACCATTGCAGAAAACGAGGGTGCAATGAGAATGTTAGTCAAACATCACACAGTTAAAACAATGTAGAAAATATGGTGGAAATATGTTATTTACATTTGTTCCATGTATTCATCTGAGGATTGTGACAGTCTCAGCATCGCTCCCCTCACGTGATGTTTTCATCCCTATTTTCGGTCTCTTCAGCGGACCTTTACGTCTCGTGCTTCATGTATCTCACGGTTTATTCGCTAAGTCTGTTTCCATTGCACTTTGTCGCATTTTGCTTCTTCTCCAACTTCTCCACCTCAGCCAACCATAAAAGCTTTTACATGATTTTTTACTTTTTTTTTTTTTAAATGAATGGAAACCGACATACAACACTGTACAACATAAGGAAGTACAGCGCAGTAATCAATCTGATGAACATACACAGTCCACAAGGGTAAAACTAAGAAGAATAGAATACATCAGTTTCAGACAGCATAAGCTAACAGCTAACTTGATTAGCATTAAACTGATGATAGGAAAGCTAAATTCTACTGAATAACCAATCACAGAACAGCTATAATAATAACTGTACCTGCAGATGATGCTTCTGGGGAGTAGATAAAGGTGGCTTTGCTTGGTCACAGATTTAACAAAATGGTGGATGTAACTGCGTCAGTTAAACCACAGCTGCTACAGAAGCTGCATTTTCTCCCTTTGACATTTTCAACTTTTTACCATTTGTGAGTTTTAATGAAGAGCAGAGATGTCACTTAGTGGCTACTCCAGAATTATCAGAGATGTACAAAAATGTTAAATAAATAAATGATCATTTGGTTGTGGTGCATATGTGATGGTTTTCAATGATTCTTGGATTGTGACGCCTTTTTCGAGAAGCCCAGTTCCTGGACGGGGTCCCTGGAACATGTCAATGATTAGAAACTCGTTGGGGGTTGTGAGATGTTGTCAGGGGTCCCAGAATTTGTACCCATGCACACCCCGCCCTGCTCATTGGAAACTGGCAAACTTGTCATATCCCTCAAAACAGCTCTTGGATATATGGTCATGAAGAAAAAGCAAGGGAAATCTGATTTGATTAATTTTGAAGATTATGCTGATGAGTCCTAATTCAGTTTTGTCAGGAATATTTGGCTAATGCAGGCTCAGAGTTGGTTTCAGAGTCAGTCTGTAAAGTGCATTCAGAGCTGACAAGCAGCCAGCTCAATAACTAAGCATGCAACAATATTGGGAGGGAAACAAATATATCATTATCATTTAACACGGGATGCTATAGTTACATGATTGTTGTGTATTTTTAGTCAGAGATGAGTGATGTAGAGGAACATCAAGCACCTTGGTGAAAACAGAGCTGGGGAAAGTTAGCAGAAATATAAAGTTTGGCAAAGTAAAGTCAGTTCTGTTAAAACATGATGACGAAGCATAAGAAAATGTTCTCTGAACATTAAAAACAGACAGATAAACAGACAGACAGATAAATTGAGATTCCAGACATTTACAAATGTAAACAACTTTTTTTTTTACACCCATCAAACATCCAAAGTCAGAGCATTGCATTGTGTCATTGTCAGCATTTTCAAGTAGTTTACACAAATAAAATGTCAGAAGGTAAATAGTGAATTATGTAGCATATAGGGAGAGATTTCAGTATCTTTATTTTCTATGTTATGGACAGTAAAAGAGAAATTAACACTTGAGTAGTCTGGTACAGTGAAAACAATACAGACGTGTTCCTTTAATCAAGCGATGGAAGTTGAAATATCGTTTGTGCGTCAACACAGAGACAGATGAAGAAACACAGAGGGAGATAGAGACAGGTCAGAGAGGACATCCAGGAATAAAGAGAAAGATACAGACACTTCATCAATAGCTGTGTTTCAATTCAGAGCCCGCATCTATCAATTACGTCACAATGGAGCGACTAGGCTGTCCCATTTCGAAGGCTACTCCGACTGACAAATCTGACCTTCTTTTCCTGGGCAAAGAAGGCTCCAATGGGTGGATCCTTCGTTGCCCAGGAAAAGAAGGCCCAACCTATCCCAAGATACATTGTGCGCCAGTAATGAATGTAAAATGGCAGCAAACAACACCGACAGAGAGCCAGAGGATTACACTTTTAAATGCAAGTATTGGGTTTCAGCTCAGTAGAAAAGATTTAACAGTACAACTGTTAAAACCATGGGCCTTAAAACATCAAGCTTTTGCAAAAAAAAGTCACATTTTGTCAAGGTTGCTAGGTGACAGAAGTGGCACTTTGCAACACAACTGTAACAACGGGCACTGCTGGTGACGCAAAGCGAAAATCCTCCGTAAAATCCGATCGTATTCATTTCTGTTCTGCCTTGGCGCTCTACGACGGTTATGAAGGGCCACACCTTCGTAGACTGCGTCCTCCAGAAGATCCGGCCCCTGAATTCTGACACAGCTAATAAATGTTCTTCATGTCGATATATTAACGTAGGTGACATCACAAACAGCAATAATGTATCAGGACAGACCACAAGCAAAACTCTTTAATAAAATGGACAGAGGTGAAAAAAGTGGTCAATTAATCAAATAGTTGAATGTCAGAAAAATTATTAATTTAGTATTAATTTAAATTCTATTTTATCATACTATTTTGATAATTGTTTAAGTCATTCTTCAAAATAAAACTTGTTCCAGCTTATCAAATGAGAGGATTTATTTGTCTTATAAACTGAATGTCTTTGGGTTCTAATCTGTTTAACAAACAAAACAAGCAATTTGTCACTGATCTGACATTTTATAGACCAAATTCATCTGAACATTATAATGACCACAATCATTAGTTGCAGATATATTACAGTGATATAAGCTACATAAACAAGTCATGTCTTCTGCAGTTGCAGGGACACACAGTGGGTCGGTATTGGACTTCCATGAAGTCGAGGGACAAGAGACATCAAAGCAGCAGAAGTCGAGAGACACCGACTTTTCATCTGTAGATTACGTCAAGCTCCAAAAATAGTAGCTCCTACATTTCCCATAATGCAGCTCAATAGCATCTTTCATCTGCGTTATTTTTTCAAACTTTGGAAAGCTCACTTCAGAGCCACAGAAGACCTCACACAACTGTTTCCACAGGATAAGCAGTATTCGTCATGATGGGTGAAATCAAATTTGCTAAACAAAATTCAGAATGTGACCTGTCCAACAAGTTAAATATATGAATACTTCAAAGTTGTAGAAATGAGATGTCATTAGGTTTTTTGACAAGGTCCACTATGATGTGACCACAGTGTAATTAACAGTGATGATTATAATAGGTGTTATGCTCATAGACAGTATATTCATCTTTATAAAATTACCGATACCACAGATCTGGTATTACGACACACAAACCAGACCTCTGGTCTGATTACGTTTAGAAACCATGCTGATTGAAAAACAAATGTACTGTTTGGTAAACCCACTTCGGTTTTAAGTAACAGTTTGATGTTGAGTTTGTTTTATACTCAGAGTTTCCATCACTCAAACTGCATTTCTGCTGCATCATGCTCTGCATTTTTCCTGCAGATGTTCATTTGTTGATAACTCATCCCCTGCTACGTCTTAGCCGGCCGAGTCATGGATTCAGCAGATCATCATTAATCACACCATGACCTTCCTCTCAACCAGGCCCATCTAAAGCTCATTCATCCCCATTTGCCATGCAGCTCTGCGGGTCGATAATTGGCAAAGCAAAACACAGATTAAACCCAATTTAGAGGGTTTCAACTTGAAGCTTAGCAGAGACAGCCGGGCTCAGGCTGAACTGGAGTTCACTGCGCTCTGGTCCTCTCTGCCTGTCTGAGGCTGCACCGGGAGGGGACCGCAAAACCTAAATCAAACCAGTCTGTCCTCTGTGTTTGTGTTTGCATATGTGTGTGTGTGTGTGTGTGTGTGTGTGTGTGTGTGAGAGAGAGAGAGAGAGAGAGAGAGGGAGAGGGAGAGAGAGCGAGAGAGAAAGGAAAAATGTGTGTGTGTGCATGAGCGTGCGTGTGTGTGCAAGGCATGCAACAGTGCACTTCTCCCTGCAATGCCATCACTAATAGAAACCAACTTCCAGTGTTCAAACTCCATTTGCCTCCATTAACCTATTAGCTTAAAGTTTAATTGCAGGATGTCGTAAAATGATTTGGTCTATGAGTAATGACAATATTTCGGCTCTGTAATGGCCAGAACAAAGCAAACTAAAGTTAAGCTAAGCAAATCCCGTTGTTTTTGTTCCTCACGGCATGTCTGGGCTGCAGCTTTGGGCCTTTACATCTCTGTGTCTGTCAGATAATTGTTTACTGGCGAGGTTTTTGTTGCATGAGGGCAACATCACGGCAGGATAACAAACTAATAACTAATTTCATGGCTTTTGAGTCATTTTAAAAAGACCATCATGAGGATCAACTTTAAAGAGCAACTGTGACTAATCCGACTGCAGGTACTCAAGGTATGGACAGTTCCTTGTAAAGTGAAAAAACAACAATATATACAACTTGTGACTTTAAATCCTTTTAAGAAAATGTAAACCGCTTAAATTCTGTTTATCAAACAAGTGGTTCAAAATAAGCAGAGGAGACCACATTCCTCTCTGCAACCATGGGAGATGACCCCTAGGTGGCAGCGAACCTCATGAAACCTCCACCACTGTAACAACAACATCACTCCTATTACAAAACCTCCTCAATTGTCCGAGCTTTTATTTGCTCCGCACAGCAACGAAACTGGATGACAGTGCGCCCGAGCGCTCGATAAGTTATGATCAGCTGCCCTGGCTCTCGCTGCTGCCCTTTAAACAGCAGCTTGATAGGATCTGTGAGGCACGCTGGGCATGTATAGTGTTACTCCCATCAAAGGGGACTGAATGGAGGATGATGTGTGTACTGCCTCTGCTTAGTGGAGGCATTTCCAGCTGGCGCCAGGGCAGAAGAAACCCACTGAGACACACAACAACACACACAGACACTGGGGTCAGCCTGGATTCACCCTCCTTCTCCTCCTCCACCACCACCACCACCACCTCCTCCATGCCTCTTGGCCTCCACCGCCTCCTCTTCTTCTACCCAAACCCTCACCCCCCGCCTTCACTTCCCAGGCCTGGCCGCCTCTCATCTGCTCTTTCTCTCTTGTTCATCCTTTTTCTTCTGTTTCTCCCTCCGTCTCTCTGCTGTCTCTTTTTCTATTCCTCACATTCACCTCCTATTTATCAAACTTTTAAACAATTACGCTTTCTCTAAATTCTATTCTATAAAGACCCAACTTAAAAAAAAGTTCTTTGCTGAGAGTAAAGAATAAGGCACATTTATACTTAGAGTTAAGTGTTAGACTAACTGCCAAGTAATCACATGATTATTCACATGTATGCATTAAACAGCAACATCTAATCAGAGACAAGGATTTACCCTTCATCTTCCATTCTGCGAAGAATAGATAATTCTAATACTTAAAACATAAATTTTATTTGTGTGAAATATTTTATATTGCCACCAGCTATTAACATGTAGATTTAACAACAACAACCTAATAATATATTCATAATACATATATATCACTGGATCAAAAGGGATGAAATAATTGGAAATTGGCTTGACTGGAAACAAAAACAAAACCAGTTTGGAACAGGAAAGAATTTCTGGTGCTGGAGGAACATTAGAAAATTCATATGATAACCATCTTGCAGATAATGAATATGTATGGGAAGTGATTCCAAAACAAAATTAATATTAATATTAAGCTTTATTCTTGTGTATCTTTCACACGTGATAAATAACAAAAAAATTGCTTAAACATCCTTTTGAATGTTCAAATCAAAAGCAAATAATAGAGAAAAACTATACTCACCGTTATACACCACACGTTGCTTCTGCAAACTTATTACTCCAAATGACCAACAAACATTTTGCCCGATTGATGTCACTCTCACATCTGTCTGTTAAATTTAAGGGCAAAGAAAGCAGCCACTTAGCCTAGCTTAGCACAAAGAGTGGAAACAAGGGGAAACAACTAGCGGGCATGGCTCTGTCCAGTGGCATCAAAACCAAGATATCACCAACTCTAAAGCTCACTGATTAACTCATTGTATCTAGTTTGTTTAAACTGTTCAGAAAACAGAGTGTAAACACAAATAATTGTCAAATCAGAAGTTATGCTAAAATCTCCACTGGTTGCCTGGCAACAGCCCCCAACCCCCATGAAATACCCCAGCTAGCTTTTTCCACATTCCCATCTTTATGCTAAGCTAATTGGCTGCTGGCTGTAGCTTCATGTTTATCGTACAGACATAAGAGTGGTGTCAATCCTCTCATCTAACTCTATAAGTGTATTTCCAAAAATGTGAAACTATTTCTTTGAGTTTGTGAACAAATATGAAGAAATATTACATTTTTACTATTTTACTTTACCTAATTCAAAAACTTTAGTTTTGGATACAGGCCCTGCTCTTTCTCATACCTTTCTGCCTGTTTTCTACTCCTTCCTGAACCTTTGATCCACATCTTTTGTAATTTCCTTTTTTTGTAAACACCGACACCGTTTCAGAAGGAGCTGCATCTTAACACCTGGCTGATCAGCTTCAGATACAAAGGGAAAAGAAAAAGAGGAAAACAGTACTTACATCACCACGAATCCTCCCGCCTTCTCCCCAACATTTGAGTGACATCAGGGTTCAGAGGAATCTGATTCCGGTGGGATGTTAACAGCTAAATGCCTCTTGACTCGGCCCTCCTTCCCAGTCTTCAGGGGGAGCGCTGGGGAAGGGGGGGACTCCGAATGGTCAGGACAAATTAAAAAGCCAACCTGCTATTTTACTGTTCAGATCTGTTGATGCTATAAAGCAGGAAAATGGGGCTTGGCGGCCTTTACGTGACTACTCGGGTGATTTTACGTGATTTTCCCCCGGCCCTGAATCCAAGCCTTTTGGCACAACATGCTATGTCTTGACCAAGCATGGGATCTGTAAATGCCCTAATAAAGATTTTTTAGCACTTTATTTAGTTCCATGCCCTGGGCCAACAGCATCTTAAGTATGTCACTCAGTAACAGTGGAGAGAAGAAAAAACCCTAAAGGCTAAACAGGGCGTAATGTAGATTTAATTAACAAGCCAAGCATGGGCTCACACACATATACACACACACACTAAGGCATAAACACACACTCTAACAGACACAGAAGCTCAAAGATGCACGTGTTGAAACACAAAAACACATGCACAAACTTTAGCAAACACACACATGACTGTAGGTTAATGATTTCATAGTCATACACACACTTCTAACAAGGCAACAAACACTCGTGCAAAAACATCACACACACATCCCTGGGTTTAGAGCAATGGTGTGAAAATATGTGAGTGTAAATGAGATGCAGACAGGCTCTCAGCAGTGAACCCAGCAGAGAGAGAGAGAGAGAAAGAGGATGTGGCTTGGCTTTGAATTGCTAAACTAAAGTTTAAGGAGATGGAAGGAATCATATTCTGAATTCTATGCATACTGATCATCTCTGAGCAACAGAGTGTAAGAGGAGCTGTACATTTTTCTTCTGCTGGTTATTTAGGATAAGATATTCTTTTCGAAAAAGAAAACAACCTACAAAAACATGACGTCGCTCTCTCCTGTAGCTGCAGTAGAGGTGGAATAAGTATTCACATCCTTTACTTAAACAAAAGTTGCAATTCAAGATTGTAAAAATGCATTACAAATTTTTTATAAAATTATGTCAGTTTTATCAGGAAAATGTGCTTCAAGTATCAAAAAGTAATATTGATCATTAAGCAGAACAGCCCTTGTCCTTGTTATATAATACTCAACAATACGGTAAACAAAAGAACGTGTGAGGAACAAATCAGGAACTATCATATTATGAATCATCCTGTCTCTGGTTTGTCATTAAGGAACTAATTAAAGATTATCAGTAAAAAAAAAAAACAGTGGCTATGTATTAGTTTAATAGGATGATTCTTTATTTTACCTGAGGCTGCAGAAAAAGGATATAAGACAATCATAAAGTAATGAAGGTTTACTTGTAACTCCTCAGGATGATGTATCACTTTACTTGTAGGGGCAAAGAAAGTAACTAATTGAGGTAATTAGTGATTAATTAGTCATTATTAGTTTGTGCCGCTCAGCAGCTGATTCAGAGTTGATGAGGAATGACTCATGAGGAGGGTTTTTAGTAGGTCACTCCACCAGCCAGATTAGCAGATATTAAGATAGTATATCCTGGTGTGTTTTCAAATTACTCATCAATATAGTACCTTATTGTTAAGTGTGTGTTGTAGTGTTTGATCGTCACTATTGACGCATTAATGTGTAAGCAGCATTTTACTTTTACAGCTGGTTGAGGTGGAGAGAATAAAACAATTCTTTATGTTGTTAGGTAATTGAATCTACAACAAGTCATATTTATATTATAAGCTCTGTATCTAATATGTAAAGTAACCCTGTTAAATAAATATATTTCTGTTTAAGTTGCTTTATAGTAACTACTTTACTGCAACACTAAAATGCAAATGGGCACACTTACATAATTAGTGCTTTTTCAATTTTGAACGCAGGACTTTTACTTTTAATGGAGTATTTTCAACTTGTGGTTTTGCTACTTTTACTTAAGGTACATCCACCAACTTCAGATAAATGTGGTGGAGTAAAAAGTACATTAAAGTTTGCCTCTGAAGTGTACATAGAGAGTAGCATAAAATAAAGAGGTCAAGTACCCCAAAGTGTACATATGTATAATAGCTACATGAGTATTTCCAGGCCCTGCATTTATCTGATAGCTATACTTTAATGATTTCACCTACAAAGCACATGATGAACTCATGTACTTAGCTACATTCAACTACTGATAATACTCTAACTCTAATACTTCCTGCAGCATTTTGGTTAAAACAAAAAAAGAAAAGCTCATGAATGTTTTTTGTTAAATCCAACCACCAATATTTCATCAGTTTCGATGAATCATTAATTCTGCTCATTAGAGGCAATGAATCCAAATCAACGAGGCTCACGGTGAGAGAGAGAGAGCTCAACACTTAAGTCATTTATTCCTGTGCAGTCAGTGACATCAGAGCAGATGGGTCTGATGTAAATGTTTGGCACTTGAACCCGGGGGACAAGCTGTGCTGTGATCTCACATTCCTCCTACTCACATGCAGACTGTTGTTTCAAAATAAGATTTCCGCCATAATGGCAAGACAAAGAGAAACGATCAGTCAGACAAATTACAAGACTTGTCAGGTAATTTTCTCATTTCTGGTTGTTAAAAATCAACAATAGCTGTTTTTTGAGAGATGAACTTCACATGATTGTTTTTCCTCTCTTTAAAATAAATGTATGTAACAGTACCTTCAAAATTTGCAACCACGGGTTTTCCATTCAAAAGACACCAAATAATAAACACATAAATAGTCTGTTAATGAAATAAATAGAAAAATGTAAAGACTATAGACTTGTTTAAGTAGTACATTCTAAGCACTAATTACATCTCTTGCATGATTAACGCAGCTACATTCATATAAAGATCATGACAAGTTAACCCTGTGATTATTACAGTGTACATGTTGATTTACAAGGCTCTTACAGAATACTGACAGCAACGTAAATCAAAAACAAAATTAATGACAAAACTTGGATGGAGGATAATTGGCTAGTTTTTACAGTCACCTTACACACATGAACATATAGCATTACGGAAATGTAGAGGTTTTGTAATAATACATTAACTTCTCAAGTCTCATCCATAATTACAGTAAGTCACACACAGAGAATATAACGTGACAAGATTCTTCAAATGAAGACTTGTTCAGTGGCTTGGGAAAGTATTCAGGCAGCTTTACTTGTTCCACACTTCATTGTGTTTTATATTTAATTTAAAATGGATTAAATTTACTTTTTGGTGATTAACTCCACGCACAATAACCCAAGAAAAAAAACACGTTTTACAGACTTCTGATCATTTGATACTTTCCAAAGCCACTGTGTGACTCTATTTTAAAACAGACAGAATGATTGTTGTTGTGTAACTCAAGTAACTTGCTGTGTAAGAGTTGACTTTAAAAACACACTTTCAGCAGACTTTAATTTTACAGAAATGTCATTTTCAGTTTTGAGATAATAAGATCAGGAATCAACTCATTCCATCAAATATTAAAATGGACAATTACAGTTCCTTGTCTTAATGGATGAAGAGTGAGCACATTCACTGCTGATTTCATACATTCCCCTCTAAGACTAAATGAATAGACGGTGAGATAACAAGATGGAGTGATGAGGAGAAACTTGCAGTAATCTCATTAAAAACTTGTTATCTTCACTTCTTGCTCCGAGGTCTCACCTCGCTTCGCTTCTCTCACCTCCAACTTTCTCAGACAAGTACACAAATCATACAGTGTATGCACACAAACACACACACACTGCACATGAATGTAAATATGCATTTACAGTGTATTTACACGATTGTATACTACACACACACACAACACACACACACAGAACGCAGTTGGCGGCGTTTTCTCATGACTCAGTAACACTGTAAAAGTCAGGCACATTCTCCAACACTTTAATAACATTCCTGCCTCTAACCACAACAACTCGCCACACACATACATACACACACACACACACACACACCACCACCACAGTTGGGTATTAGCTTATATTAAATATTAACAGAATATAGTGGATTGAAGTTGATTGAACTTCTTTACGTTGTTGATTCAACCGTTCGGCAGATATTCAAATACTTTTAAGGTTTAGGAGCACCACTATAGGCAAAAGAGTCAATGGACTGGTCTGGGAGAGGAAAAAGAAAACACACACCCACTCACACACACACACAAACAAAAAGTAACCTACGTTACTGCCCATCACCATTTCCTCCTCTGATATCTGAATTTCCATCAGACCCTTCACTCCTCTCCCTCCAGCACTCCTTTTGGCGGCTCGCTGACTTGTTTTGCCACCTCAGCCTCCTTCAGAGCGCTGATGACTGGTAGCCATGGCGATGGCAGCTCAGGTCCAGTCCTCTTGACCTGGTTGAGGTGGCTGAGAGCAGCGTACAGCCCGGTGTCGGTGCCGCCATGGACCCCTGGCTCCTGCTGTTGCTGCTGCTGCTCTGTGTAGTACATCTCCAGAGCTGCCGGGGTGCAGTGCTTCTGCTGTGTCAACAGGAAGAAAAGAATATTGTCATTGGTTTCTACTGAGGTGACTGCCCCGACATTAACAGCACAGAAGAAAGTCTCCAGCAGAGGGTCAACACGGGCTCTGTTTGACAAAATCTAACAGCTTGTCTAAGTTAAATGAAGCCTTAGCGAACAGAGAGGTGAAATCATCGTCGTTTGAAGATGCGCGTGAACATTAACAGTTTCCATAGAGGCCTCAGTATATTGTGTTTTAGTTTATGTCAAGGTCAAAACTTTAAAAAAGTCTCAGGGTCAAAATGGCAAATTAATCAAAAATGATTCCAGGTGGGTGTTCCTTGTTCACATTTTATTTGCGGACATGTCAAATAGTTATATGAGTTTGGCTGCTCTATAGAGCTATAGAGCTTTCAACTGTATCGCATGGTCTTCATCAGCGGATGGAGTTTGGTCAGTGGTCATGGACTTAGCTCATTTTCGACTCCAAAACTACAAAGTAAAGTTTCATTTAAGATTATTTTGTCAAACAATCTCCAAAGGCAAGAAGGAAGTTTCAAGCTCATATTAAAAGGTCTGAAAAATGCATAACAGTGCAAGGAAACACAGTATTAAGAAAAGGAAAGACGATTATCAAACATCACGGACTGAAATGCAGAGAGGGACAAAACAACAGTAAATGTTTGTCTCGGAAAAGTCCTGATTTGTTAGTAAGAAAGTTCTTAAATGTTCAGGTTCTTTAAAGTTACATCACAGGCTTTTAAGTTCCTGTGATGTAAAACTGGCAATGGGTGTTTTGTCTTAACAACTTTCAACAGTATAAAATGTTGCACAAATGCTGTTCAAACCACTGCATCAACAGAAACCTGTATCATAAAGTCTTGATGACTACAAAGTCAAAGATGCACTGGAAAAAAACAGATTTTTATCTGTGGGGCCTGTTGCAACTCTCCACCAGCGGGAAACAAGTGAGAACAAATGTTTGTGTGATGGACAAAATGAGTTGTTCTTTAATAATCTGCACAACAAATGTTTCTACAAGTCAGATCAAAGGAGTGAAAATGCCTTCTGACAAAGGAGTTTTTCTTCATCCCAGTGCACAGATGAAGTTAAAGACTCACAGTAGCCTACCAATACACCACAGTTGCCAGGCTCAGCCCTGTTTTCACTTAAGGAAAAAGCATCCTTTGCAAGATATCCCAAGAGATTTTGAAGTGTGGAAAGCTGTGCAGCATGAGAAAGCTGTGCAGCATGAGACAACTTGGGTAAATTAAATAAAGCAAACTCGATGTCCACCCTGTTTATGTTGTATTTTGGAAAGAGCCCACTGAGTTATGCTGACCTCACAGGCGTTTCCCCTCGGAGGATCCACTACCTGACCCTCTCTCACAGCGAGGAGCCGAACTTCTCAAAAGCACAGCAGTGACTACGCCACCCTCCATCCTCACTCCTCTTTTTATGTCTCCAACAACACATTAACAGAAAAAAAATGCTGAAAGCAACTGTAACCGGCAAAAACTTCAAAAGCCTTGCCGGAAGGCCCCCCCCCCCTTCCCCTTCCTTGCTTCCCCCCTCACTGTTAAGCCTTTAATCACAGTTTAGTCACGCTCAGCCCTAATTAAAGACCCCTCCGATTCACAGGCAGGCGTCCCAATCTCTGCCTGACCAGAAAGCGAGCTGTGTCGCTCCCTCTCCCTCCTTCTTCCTCCTCTTCTCTGTCTCTCCCGATCTCTCATTTTCCTTTGCGAGACAGGCTCTTTAACTAACATGCGTGGCAGCGCTGGCTCAGTACATGATGCCTCCAAGGTGTCATTTGGAGATAATGAGTTTGGGTTTTTCTATCTCCAGTTTTCTGAATCCTCCTGAAGTGACTGATGTGAGGGTGTGCCGAGAAACAGGGCATCAAATGAGTTGTATTGTAGACTGTGTGAGTGCCCTTTGAGTGGATGTTGCACAGCCTACTACAGCCTGAATAATGTAATAAGAAGCTGATGTCCGAGGACGACACTGATGTGAGCTGCTTTTGTTAGTCTCTGATTTTCTACAGGAAGACAATGTGGCAGAAAGATATTTATCTTTCCTTTGATCATGTGAATCTACAAGTTTATGCATCTGTGTGCATGTGTCAAGTCAATTTTTATTTGTATAGCGTCAGTTCACAACATACGTTATCTCAAGGCACTTTCCAAATAGAGCAGGTCTAGACCCGCTCTACACTCAGTTCTAGCAGGTATAGTGAACATGACATCCAAAAACTCACCAAAACTGCAAAATGACATGAATGACCTGTGTATGTGAGCTTATCTTTTTTGTGTGTGTGTGTGGGTGGGAGTACAAGTGTGTGTGCATGCGTGTGTGTGCTTACCCTAAGGATAAAACCCTCTGGGCAGGTTAGTTGGTCGTACCACATGGCTTTGTACATAAGCAGGAGGAGCAGGCTGGTCAAGAAGGCCAAAGTGATGAGGATCAGACCTGTGATCTGGACAACATGCACATGAACACACACATATATAATATACACATATATATCTATATGCATATATACAACACTTCAGCAACAAACATCATCAGTACTTAAAGGCTGGTAAAATAATTTTGGTTACTGTCAAATTCCACAAAAAGACCAAAACCTATACTTTCTGATTTCCATAACCCCAACCCCAGGGGTTTCCTACGGAAGATGTAAACATTCAAGAACAGGCAATGAATATAAAATGTCATTCATAAAAACAGTTGGATACCTCCATATACAGAGAACACAGTGTTCTGTTGGGGGCAATTTTCAGCTGCAGATTTATACCTCTTTGGTGCTTCAGTGAGTATTTAAGGCTCTGGTAAGGCATATGTGGGACTGACTCCATGTCACCCAGTGTAATGCTGTGAGCCACACTGATGTGTTTTCCATAGTTTTTGAAAAACTATGGAGCTGTGCGGCACAGAGGAGATACCCAGACAATACTTGTTAATAGGATCAATTAATTGATGGTTTCAGTCTTTTTGTGGTATTAACAAGGAAAAAACTTAAAATAATGCCAGACTTATCCTAAAATAAGAATTTGTGCAGATTTCCTGTCGTCAAGTTGTTCTTGTACCTTGGCTTTCTCTGAAACATCACTGTAGAAGTTGATATTCAGTTTCTTTATGTTCGGAACGTACAGCTTGTTCTTCCTCTGCTGCAGCTGGTACTGTGTCGATGTCTTCACAATGATCTGAAGAAGAAACAATGATCTCTCACTGTGACTGTCCTGGAAAAAAAATCTCAGATTCCCTAATTAGCAATTTGTTTATCCACTGAAAACACTGTTGTGGATGTCTAAAAATACATGTGCATCATTTGCAAAAGCAACCAGTTCAAATTGGTGCCTTAAACACATATTTGGGAGCTACAAAGTGTTTTTTATGTTAATGTGTTAACACCTTCTAATCAGCCTGTGGAACATCCTGTGTTGCTGAGTACATCATCCAGCCAAAATATGATTGTGAGAGCTTTCTTTGTGCATTATGCATTCGATGAAGTGCTTACATCGCATGGGCTGATGCCATGGTTTTAACCCGGGACAGTAAGTAAGGGAAGGTAAATACAGCAGTCTCAGTGTTGGGGCTTATGCTGGAAAGGTAAGTACGCCCACATTAATTTTAATGGTGTGTGACCAGACATGTTCTGCAGCGAGACACAATTTGTTGGCTATTTCTGTAATGCTGTAATGCATGGTTTTGTTGTGGTTGGTGTGCAACTTAGAAACACAGTGTTTCAGAGAAAAACAAAACGTAAGTGGGCAGGCACATAAACACACGCTGTACTTACCTTGTCTGCGAATGGCTGCTGGAGCTGGTTGACCTCCAGGGGTGTGATGAGGGGGATGTTATCAAAGCCGTCGTCCGCAGACGGCTGCTTCTCCAGCTTCTCAGACAGATTACTGCCCAGTTTCACCATGGCTGCTCAGCTGCCTGAAAATGCCTGGATGGATCTGGAAAGCAGGGATGGACAGCTCAAGTCGGACTGACTCAGACTGTGTGTGCTGTGACCAAATGTGACAGCACTGCTTGAACTGAGGGTCCTGCCAGGATATGGAGGACGGCAGATAAAATGACAGTGTGATGTGTAAAAATAGGACACGGTGGGAGTAATATAGACCACACCAAAAGAAGAATCCAAGAAAAAGTATTTCTGAAAACAAAATTCAGTTTTCAGCAATGCTAGGAGAATGGCTCTAGAAATAGCAATGTTGGTTAGTCCACCACTTTGGTCCAACAAATATCTTACATGGACTGACTTTTTATCTGGTGTCATGAACAAGTCAAAATTCAGATGTATCTAGTACACTAGACTAGTTTGTGACCAAATACCTGCAAAATTAGAGCCATCTCCATCAGCCTCAGTTGTACTTTGTGTTTTGTGCTAATTAGCAAATGCTAGTGAGATGGGAACATGATAAACATTACACCTGCTAAATATCAGCATCTTAGCATTGTCATTCTGAGCATGTTAGCATGCTGATGTTAGTATTTAGCTCAAGGCAAGCCTATGCACAGCATCACTGAGCTGCTATCATGGCTGTAAAGTTGTTAGTCTTGTTAGCTTGTTAAATCAAACAATACATTCTACATAATAGAAAAACACTGTGTATATTTGTAACTTATTTGTATCTGGTACTAAAACTGAAGTATAAAAATGACTGGGGAGAAGTCTTGCGCTGGTTGCCTGGCAACAAGAAAAAGCCAGGCACATAGGCTACTGTATCCATCCCGTAAAACCACATTGTATTGTTTTTACACTTTAGTTTTAGCATGGATTAAACAACCGAGATAGAGTGTACTGATTTGTGATCTTCAGAGGTCCTGAGAGGGGGATTTTTTTATGTGCGAGCAAAGCAAGGCTAGCTGTTTTCCCCTTTTTTCAGTCTTTATGCCAAGCTAAGCTAACTGGCTGCTGGTTTCATCTCTCATAGCCTATTGACCATAGAGACAAAAGAGTGTCATCTAACTCCTGGCAGGACAGCAAACAAACACAAGCATATATTGAGCTATTCCTTTAACAATTGCCTAGTTACTAATTCAATCAAGTTATGGTAAGCAGAATTCTAATTATGTGTATTAAAGTGGAGGCGTATTTAAATAACTACAGACTTCTGTGTTTGCGGCCCTACTCACAGAGAAGCCTGTTGTCTTCCTGTTTATCAAACCCATCAGTCTAGAATAAACATGTTTCATAACTACTGTGTGTGATTCATCTTGTATAACTCAGCCCCATCTCCTCCACCAGCGTCTTATTAATGTTTGTCATCAACATGTAAATCCAAATCCAGCACCAGCACGACTCTGAACGCCTCCCTGCTCCGCTAATACTCCATTTTCTCTCCTTGATCAAATGATCATCTAAAAGTGGAGGGAAGAGGTGAGGAGCCACTTATCTCATTCACACACTGCAACACAACACCTTCCCCCAGCCAAGGACCCCACGGGCCCACTGACGCCAGTGACTCACAGTGATGATACACACACCAGGAGGCAAAGAGCTACAGTTTTTATGCTGCAGGAGAAATCCCCGGTGCACAGGAAATGTGTTTTTGATAAAGGAGATGCAGGATCATTAACAAAGGCCACGGGACATGTCAACTGAGTGATTTGCTAAAGAAGTATATACAGTTTATAGGTTGTCATGAAGTGGAAACCCTGTATGATAACATTGATGATTTTATATTTTAATTTCAGGCTTTTCTGTTGGTTTAGAAACTATATGGCATTATTTCATAAAATATAACAGAATGTAAAAACGAGTGTTAATTCTGAAATTTTGATATTTTGGACTTTTCACCAGACCTACAAACCAATCAATCAAGAATACAGGTGCAAAATAATCACCTCTATTGTATATTGTGGAAAAGACAAAGATGTGTCTTCCTTTGCAGAATCTGTTCATGTATTTCTTTCAAATTTTGATTTCAGTTTGAAATAAATGGATATTGAATTCGGTATATTACTCAAGATTAAATTGTCCTTGGTTTGTGTGGTGAGTGGGCAGTTTAAGTGGTCATTTGTGCTCGACCACCATTTTTCCTCCCCACAGTTGGAGTGAAATGTGGGTACGATGAATCATGCTGAATCTGTGATTAACAAATGAGGCGAGAGTTGCTGTCAAACACCCAGTGCTCCCACAATCTGACAGGGAACAAGTCCAGCAACTGAAAGAGCTACAGATGACTTCTTTTTTACACGCACAGCCACCACTTTTTAATTAAATTTTATCCATTGTAAAAAGGCTGCTGATATCTGAATGATGGCACGACATTACAGTTTAATTCATCAGGGTACCTTCACATACACTCATCAACAAACGGGGCAGTGAAGACACAGCTTTCTGAAGGTGAATACACATGGTGTTAGGAATAGGTAAGAGCGGGCTGTTTGCAGGCTGTGCTTCTCAAGTTCTTCAGGGTTCACTGGCCATGCATATCCGAACTTGCTGCATTGAAGACTGCTGCAACAAGATACACAGGCTATGTAACCAGAGGAATCAGAGAGCCGAGATATACAGCAGCCACACATGAAATGGATATAAAGGGCTGATAAAAAAACTATTTTCTATGTAATTATGGCTCTAAATGAAGTGTTATATCAGCCAGTCTTTGCATATAGGCTACTTGGATGATTTTCAATCTCACACTGTACATTTTCTAAATTAGGGGGCTTCTTTTGAGGACTTAATTAAAACAGCCCAAAGCCATAAAATCAAAACATACTTATATAATTGTAGCTTCTTATATAATGTGGAGGTACAGCGCAAATTACAACGCAGTTCAGCCTGTCACAGAGACATAGCCTCATCATCCAGATAAAGGTGGCATGCTCGTCCATTCATTCCATAAAGCAGATGAAAAAACCTGAACTACCTGTACTAAAGCCCTTAAACGCATCATGTGAAGAAACATCTCTCATATATAGCGAAATATTCCGCAGATGTTTGGGCTCTTTTTTTTTTTTTTACCCGTAAACACGCCTCTACAATACACAGAGACACCACTGCAGTCACAGAAAATATACTGAAGAGAAGAGAATATAAACTTACTGTGGTTTTCTGTGCTCTCCGGTCGCCTGTGGATGGGATCGGACCTCGCTGATGCTGACGGGGACTCGGTGTGAGCGCCGGTTGCCGTGGTGATGTGTGATTCACGGCAGGACTGCGCATGTAATTCAGCCTGGAGCGGCTCCGTCCTCCGGAGGAAACTGGCAGCTCAGTGTGAATGCGCATCTCAACGCGGCTCACGGGGATTGTGGCTGATCAGGAAATTGCGTTTTGTCTGGTGGAAAATAATCATATCTGAGTGTTTGTCATCAGTGTGGTACGACACAGCGTGGTTTCCCTTTGAATGGAAAACACTCACAAAAGAGTCTGAATTACAAACCAGAGATTTATTCAATAGCTGCAAAGTATTTAAGCTTTATTTGCTTTTATACTGATGTGTGTTTCCGCGGATCAACAAAACGCAAGACAAAGGCGGAATTAAATGGCAGGCTACAATAAGATAGTTGGCCACATCTTAATATGCAAATGGTTTTTTTAAAACCCAGACTCATGCAACAACTTATTCCGTATGAAGTATTAGTTTGGGATATTAAACCTTGTTCTCAATTAAGTAAGTGTTTGTAAAGTCCAGACTGAGTTAACCCTTTTTCAGCATTTCCCTTAGATTGCCACATTACAGTGCAGCATCACGTGTGCTTCTGCTGACCTCTGGAAAGTGTTGGAGAGTAACTTAAATGACATTTACGCAAGTCCTGGACTCAAATGCAGCTTTGAAGTTCTTCTGCTTGAATATTTCCATTTGCTTTCTACTTCTACTCCACTATTTTTTAATTTTTATTTTATAGGGATTCCTTGATAAATACATGAATAAAAACTGATTTCTTATTACAACTACATTATAGATTTCTATTGACCATTTATTACATGTCCTGCTGCTTATAAATGCTAAATAGATCAAACGTCCCAGCAGTATAAGTAATAAGTAGTTGACATTAATATGAAAATTCTGCTTAAATATTAATGTGTTTGTAGTATTAATCCAATAATATAATATAACTCTAAAAGGGACCTTAACTTTACATACAAGTACATTTTGCTGCTAATACCTATGTTCTTTTTCCAAAGTAGAATTATCAATCGTAATTGAGTATTTTTACTCTGAGGTAGTGCTAATTTTACACAATAAAAGACTCTAACTCTTCAACCACTGGCTACAGTTGACTGAAATATTCACACCCACAAGCTGTAGCTGTAGTGATTTTTAATGGTGATACCTTCAGGTTCAAAGGAAATATTCTAGATATTGTTCTATGTATTATTTTAAACACATTTTACTAGAATATAAGATAATGTTCTGGGACTTGGGTTGGTAATGATAGACAGCAGGTCAAAGGTCAGAGGAAGTGGTGTAGCTCAGTGTTGCCTTTGACCTAGTAAAAGATGTCCCGTGACCCTGATGACCTGAGGAATCTTCAAAGACACGTTGAAGCATTTGTTTAACCGTGGGTTATTTACTCCTGAATCAAAAGTGCGTCAATGTGAGGGAGAGTTGGGTGGAGCAGCTTCACCTCACCCAGCGAAGGTGAGGAGGAGGTGAGATGTATGCACAGGTGTGTGTCAGAGAGAGAAGGGAAAGACAGAGATGTTTGTGTGTATGAGTGTGAGACAAGGCTGTGTTTGAGAGAGAAAGGAAAGAGGGATGTGTTGGAAAAGGAGTGGGAAGAAGGAGCCAAGCTCGTCTACAGATTTAGATCAACCTTTTCATGGAAAGAGGACTCATGCTGTTTTCCTCTTTGGCCGTGCTTGACTGTATGAATTCATTATGCCTTTAGGGGAGCACTCGTCCAAAAATCAGCACTGAACCCCCCGTGCCCCCCTGCCAACCCATCAATTGGGCCTACATTTATTATTTTGACCTTTCCTTTGCGGGGGAGAGACATCAAAGTGAATCCTCGACTTGTTCCTCTGTGAGAAGACGGAGGTGTCATCCTCACAGTGTGAGAGGCAGACTGCTGGCCTGCGCTGGTTTTGTTGTCAGTGAAGAAGAGAGACGGAGTCTGGGTCAACATAATTAAAATGAGAATCAATTAGGCCGCAGTGGAAGGAGGAAAAACTGGGTGAAACCGGGCGTGTTAATGTGGGTGTGCATGCATGCGTTTACTTGTGTGTGTCTGTGTGTTTCTGACATCCTGATTATTTGTCATTTTTTATGATCTATTTTTTCTTGAATATATTACACATTTTCACATTCATTTAGAAAAACATGATTTCTATTTATTGCAAATTGAGTTTTTTGATCATGACCAAACACAATTGGCTCTGTTTCTGTTTTACATTGGGCATCCACACTTTGTGAAATTGTGTGATAGTAACCTAAATATACATTTATTATCTTGAAATATTATTTTGTATGTTTATATGAAAAATAATCTTATTTTTGTTTGTAATCCAAACTGAACATAGAGTAAAGTGCTAATGAGCAGATCAAGCTACAATCTAAAATTACGCAGAAAAGCAGTTTCATTAATGGTAATTTAAGGACCTTTTAGCAACCTCTACAAGCAAGTTTAGGCAGGAAAAAAAGTCTTCCTAGGAAGGACTGGTGAAAAGAATTCTGTTCCTGCAGTTCCCCATAGCTCCACAGTCATTTTGCATTAAACTGGCTTCAAATGGCAACGTGATTGTTGACAATTGAAGAAGAGTCCAAAATCAGGAGCAGTTATGTCTTTAAAACACATAAGAATAAATTATTTCAAATATTATCACTCAATCACTCAAATGATGCATAATCACAATATTAAAATTTACTCTTTTGACATAATATCTTTATCTTTTGACATAAAATGTTAATGTATCCAAAGCCATATACAGTACGTTTACTCAATTTAAATGTCAAATTTATAAGTTTAATGAAGTGAATGGACTTGTTTGTACTGTGCTTTTGTCACGCTGAAGAGGCAGCACTTGAACTGTGGATTAAAAGCCGTTGTCGTTTTATTTGAGGCAGAGTGGTGATGATGTGGTTAAGAGAGAAAGAAGAACAGGCGTTGGTGTTCACCATAAATAATATAGGCACAGTGCTTCCTTGTGTCTCCAGTGTTTTCTGACAGCTGCTAATTTTGTATGAAAAGAATTTTTCATATAATACAAAAGTGACAAGCCCCTTTTAAACATAACTGCAGTTTAAAATGTTTTACTTCAGTTTGATGTTAGGGTAAGTTATTTTGGTTGTGGTGAAGTTTTGGTCGTGGTTTTACTTATTTCACCTAAAATTTACCCTGGGGTCTCCAGCTCCAGTAGAGATGATTTTTATTTTACATACAAATAACTGTAGATTTTCTGTGGGAGGTGATGCATTGATTTATTGAGTGTTATCAAAATACCCAGTGTTCATGGAGTTTTGAATATAGCAACCGTTCAGTGTAACAGGAAAAGCTTCGAGATTGCACAGAGAAAAACAAACAAAGAAAACCAAATAATATAATTAAACTCATTACCCTCATTTCCAGACCACAAATGATGGTGAAGTATACTGGCAAATGGAGGTAACCTAAGCTATAAAGATGCCTATTTTAGCAGTTTACATAAGACACTGGGGCAGGATCAGCAGGATGCACAAAGCGTACAAGATGGAGTCCTACACTGTAGCTGCTGCGCTGTCCGCTCAGCTTTCCTCTGTCATCCACCCTTCAATCTTCTCCACTCTGGCCCAACAAAGCACTAACCATCCATGTCTTCCCTCCTGGACTGAAAACTCATCTTCTAGACAACATCGCCCTCTTCCCACAGAACGATTTAACCTCTGCTTGCTCTCTAAAAATATCCTATCTGGCTCTCTCCTCTGGCTTCATTCTGTCTTCCTCTCAGTATTCACTCCCCGTTTTCTCGTCACACCAGTGTTATAAGGTCACTAAGGCCAATTGCTTTTTCCTATTTCAGGCTGCTTTAGGTTATTTTTGGAGATTGGTGAATTTTATTTTGTAGCTGTCAGCACACAATTATGAATGAGCTAAATGCCTGAAATATAAGATGCATGGTAAAGAAAAACTGGAGTGGGGTGCTTAACAACACTGATGGTTCTCATTGATTTGCTCAATGCTTCCTGTCTGCTGAGCAGGCTCTATTGACATCATAATGTGATTATCAGTTATTGATATTGTCAGGACAGGCCACTCAGTCAATTATCCTGAATACTTTGTATCAGTACATTTCTTGGACAGTTTGGGTGACACACAAATGAAGCTTGAGGTGGGGGAGTCAAAATTACACATAAAATAATATTAAGCACCCAAACTTAAAACTAATCAAACAAGATGATAGTAGCTAAGATATGACTGTAAAAATCCCACATATTATGTTCATATAGCAGAAATGCCTTTCCATGCATTTCATGCTCACAAACTGGCTTTTTTAAGTATACGTAGATTTCTTGGAGCAAAGTGCAAGAAGTTGTCAAAGCTAATTAGATCAGTGTCAACTGCTTTACCAACAGGGCCATCTAGTGGCTGATTATCCAAATAACAACTCCAGCAGAGGCTAAGCCCAACAGGCAGATCAAGTTTCTGTTGTTCTAGTCAGGTTCAGCTTTCAGTTCAACCAGTGAGCAGCTCCACGGTGTGATGCCTTAGTGGAAAGTAGTTAGTATTCACCAAGAACGATCCAACATGGGACTCAAGTGTATGCCCACAACCGTCACTGACTGATCCCAGACCAGCTTATTTAATGTTGTATTTATTATTGTACATTGTACACATAACTCCAAAATTAATGATTTAGAATCTTTCCTCTTTTAAGTTTCCTTTAATGGTTTAACTGAACTCCCACTTCTTAGAAAACCATTTATAAATACATGAGATACATGAAAAGCTGAAGCTTTGGAGATACATGGTTTTTACAGGACAGCTATGGCAGTGTATTATAAAATATATCTATGTTACTCTTCTCTCAAAGACAATGATATTAGTTTGATTTACCAATCTGCTATAAATTTTAAGGACAGAATTGACTAATTAACAAACACTAATCATTATTATTATGAAGTGTAGATATATAATCTGGCTCTGCCAAATAATCACATAGAATCAGACTGAATGGTTCACCAGGTTTTCATGGAGATGTAGAAAGGTGGAAAGGGTGTCAACTCTGCTAATGATTAACTAATAATTTTTCATCAAAGGACGAGTTCACTGTTTTTCAACCCAGACTTTTATAAAATGCTGTTTTCCATCACTAGCTGAGCACATCACTGTCTTAGTTTTGAGAATCTTAAAATCATGGAGCAGCTTCTCACTTGGCTTTAAAACATTCAAAGGGGCCAGGTGTTTAGTCTTTTAAAACCACGAAAAACCTTACTTTTGAAAACAGGAAATTAAGTAAATGCAGACATGTTTAAAAGCCAACACATGGTCACAAACTTGGCCTATGCTTCTGATCTGGTTTTGTTGTGTTCATCAAAATAGGTACTATACAGTATGACTTACTGAATTTTGTTAGCCAGATCTGACATTTAGTTTCACCTCATTCCTTTGTATCTATTGTAACTGAATGGCTGAACAAATCTGAGATGTGAGCAGCAGTTCAGAGGTCTGGAACTAGGTTAACATTTTGTGGCATAAGCTGAAACTATACAATCAATGTGTCAATAAAGAGAATGAACACTGAGTACACTATTTGATAAATAAAAATTCTGCAAAACAGTAAAAAACCTTAGTTAACAATATGATTAAAATTAAGAATACAGCTTCTGTACTTAAATTATGCTTGAGCATACAGCAGTAAATACACTTAAATGTCAGGATGTCTGAAGAGCAGTCAGTCACACTTCAGACTGTTCAATTAACCTTCATTAAACAGTGATCATTTTAATACTGATGTGGTGTGATGTAGTTTGTTTGGTTACTATTTATCATGTTTCATAAGATAGTGATTGATCTTGATGCATGACATAATTCTACAAAACAAGCAGTAATCACAACAATCAGGTAAATGTTATGTCATAAAAACATACAAAACTGCCCTCTGAGATGTGGTGAAGTAAATCTATTCATACAATCTGTCACTTTGCAACTTTTAAACAACACAGAGTCCCAAATGCCACAGTCCACTACCTGTGTCTGTGGCCAAAAACTCTTTAAAACCTCTGGAGAAAGACGACCTTAGATCTTAACCAAGTTAAACTAAATGGTTACCAACATCAACAACCAACCAAGATATTATTTAGGACCGAAACTCATAAAGCCATCAAACTCATCAGTGCCTCAGAGGATACATTAGTTTCAACATAGAGAAAAACAAACATTAAAGTTGACGGCTTTGTTGTGTACCGGTGGGGCATGTTAACGCCTTGTAATAATGTCTGATAGCACATTAAACCACAGGTGAATTCCAGTCAAAGGTGTTAATAAACACAGTAAACACATCAACACATGATGCAACCACTATTCCCTTTGCAGATGTGAGCCATGACCACAGCGGACTCAGACAACAACAATGTTGTTGTGTGTGTGAAAAGTACGATGAAAATGTGACAAACGTATCTACAAAGAAGAAAGAAATGCAATTCTGCTTTATCCAAAATTATACAGTTGATATTAGATTCATTAGTTTCATAAGAGCTCACAACAGGATATCAATTAATGTTTTATAGATATCTATATTGTTATATAGAGGATGGACGACTATAATTTATATTCACATTGTTTCTCACCAGCACTATGGTACAAATAATAAAAACTGAATTGTTTAAGTGATGGATATTAAATTGTCAAATGTGCAGTACATGTGGAGTACCAAAGTATTTTAATATCCCAACTCTATTAAATCAACTCAATATGCACAGCTGTAGAATCACACAAACACAAGGCCGATGGGCAAATATCCATACACATTTACAAGTCCCAGTTTGTAAGGCTATGGCTCTCAATAAAAACCACCAAGGCTGAAGTCTACTATTGAACTGCACTGTGCCATCAGTATCCAGCCAATCATTCCACACTGACGTTCTTGTGCTTGGGCTGTGGGCCACATGGAAGCCAGTGGCTTCTCTCCTAAAGTGACTAACTGTCCTTCAATAGTGCAGCCACATCGCTGCTGAGAAGTGAACAGGGAGCAGTAAACTCCCCAAACTCTCAGGACTGTGTCCTCTGCCTTGTTTGAGACACAAGGGAGAAAAAGTTAGGGACCTGGGACCAGTGGACAAATTGGTGATAGTAGCTTGCCAGAACTATAAAACCACCTCCTGTCTGTTTTGGGGTCGGCTGGGCCTTTCTTGGTGAAACACCTACAAGCCCTACACCATACACTGTACCTCAACCAACTAAATATACACAGGTTTTCTAGATTGGCCCTAAATCCTGTCTGTCGAACTCTGCCAACCTCCACACAAGCTCTGTCCATTTATCAGTCTTAATAATGATGTGACCATAGTAAGCAGAAACATTCACAGGTCCCAGTATGTCAGGTAGTAAAAATTGGCTATGCCTCCATAATAATCTTAAGGGAGGTGTGGTGAATTGGCTTTTTGTTGTAGTTTGTGGATAAAGTGAAGTGTGGCTACAGGGGAATCTAGCATCAGATGGCAGTCTAGAAGCATGTTTCAGATTGACAATAACCCTAGGAAATCCGGGGCTGAAATTAATAATTTAGTCCAATATTTTGATTAAATAATCAACTGTTTAACCTATAAAATGCCAGAAAATTAAAAAAGAAAATGCCCATTTCAGTTTTCCAGAGGCCAAGCTGACAAATTGGTAGTCCAAAAGCCAAAACCATTTGAGTTACACTGATTTACAACAAAGAAATGCAACAAATCACAATAAAAGGGAGAGGCTGGAACCAGTAAATGTTTGGTATGGATAACTGAAACAATCATCTCATTAAATTGTTAATTAAAATTTGTCCTGATTGATTGATTGATTAAATAATTGCAGATGGAAATCCACACAGATTTGGATTGTTGATGTTCTTAATGTAAATTAAGTTTTGTTTGCAGGTTGTTGCTGAATTGCTCTTAGCTTTGCTTTGTCTGTTCTCGAGTTCTCACTGATAACATCAAAGATTGATCATGGTTGTCTGCTTAAACCTGTACCTATCTTAAAACTACAACAAAGCTGTAAAGTTCAGAGAAAAGTTTTCCATCAGTTGTTATGAAACCCATATGTTGCATCATGGAAAGGGGTGATGAGAGGGGGGCAGGAAAAGGGAGGAGGGCAGGGGGGAAAGGGAGAGGTGAAGAAGAAGAGGAGAGAGGTAAGTGACAATGAATAGGCTGGCGGTAGAGGGAGGAGAGAAAAGGAGGACGGAAAAAGAAAAGTAGATAGACATGAGAGAGCAAAGGAAGAAGGAGTGTAGAGGAGAGTGATGAAGAGGATGACTGGGTAGTTGAGGAGGAAGGACTAGGGAGTGCTGTCAGAGATAAATGAGCTACTGTGCGTCTGGTACGATCAGAGAGCGACTCAGCAGGTTCAGGTCATCACCTCTCCTCAGTACTGGATGATGGACGGTCTGAAGGGAGCTAAGCTCTGCTACCCTGAGCTCCACAACTCCTCCTGCAGGGGTTTACGGCGTACTCGCTCTGAGGCCGTCCTCCTCTACATGCTGCTCTCCTCCATCACTGTGCTCACTGTAGCTCTCAACCTGCTGGTTATCATCTCCATCTCCCACTTCAGACAGCTTCTACACCCCCACCAACCTGCTCCTGCTCTCCCTGGCCACTTCAGACCTCCTTGTGGGGCTGCTGGTGATGCCGGTGGAAACAGTGAGATTCGTAGAAAGCTGCTGGCTGCTGGGTGATCTCATGTGCGCTCTGTCTTACATTATCGGCTTCACTCTCATCTCTGCCTCTGTGGGGAACATGGTGCTCATTTCCATTGATCGATATGTAGCTATTTGTTACCCTCTGCAGTACCCCAACAAAATCACTCGCAGCAGAGCTGAGGTGTGTGTGTGTCTGTGCTGGGCCTGCTCACTGCTCTACAACGGCTTGATCTTAAAGGACCATCTCAGCCAGTCAGACAGACACAGCTCCTGCGACGGGGAGTGTTTGGTGGTGATTAACTACATCCCCGGAGCCATTGACCTTGTGCTCACTTTCATCAGCCCCTGCTCAGTCATAGTCACTCTGTACATTAGAGTGTTTGTTGTGGCGGTGGCTCAGGCCCGTGCCTTGCAGTCTCATATTACAGCTGTTTCAGGCGGTTCAGTAAGAATCATTGCAAAGAAATCAGAGAAAAAAGCAGCCAGGACTCTGGGTGTTGTCATATTAGTGTTTTTGATGGCATTCTGTCCGTATTACTACCCTTCTCTTGCAGGACAGGACACCTCAAACAGTGCTTCATGGTGGCCCATTGTGTCTATGCTGTTGTATTTTAATTCTTGTTTAAACCCACTCATATATGCTTTTTTCTATCGGTGGTTTAGAAAAGCTATAAAGTTCATTGTCACCCTCAAGATACTAGAGCAGGACTCCTCTCAGGCAAATATACTTTAAAGTCACTGAACATTTTTTCTTGACCCATATCATCTGGCAAGAGAGAGTGTAACAATATTAAACTGCTGTTGGTCCTATGTGAAACGACACAAATGCAGGATATGATATGTTTGTTTTACTTCATTGACATTTTACATTAATATCTTATTATATATTTTTAGATCAATTGTCTTATTTCATTTGCACCCTTTGCTGACTAGCACCTCAGTCTGTCAGATTTAGTACTCAGCCTAAGTGTAAGAGCTGTTTAGTCTATCAACAGAAATTAATCAGGAAATCTTTAAATGCAATAATTTGCTCCGAAGAAAATAAAATCTGTTTTAACATGACTAATTGTGAGCAGGGTTTCCTCTGGGTATCACCTTACACTCTTTCAAGTGTTTCGTTAGGGGACAGAAAATGTTTTATTAAGATTTTGGGAAATGTATTTCATTGCTATGTCAGCAATTCCATTTAACACGGGATTCTCAAGGTAATGTGAATTTTGCATCTAAGCTTCCAGTTGCAATGCAAAACTAATGTCCAAACCATTATCAGTTTGTGAGAAAAATGTTTAACAGCAGACTATTTATTTTTACGTTTTGTGTTATGTCTCCCCTCTGGTGTGGTAAAACTAGCAACACTCTAGTAGGAAGATAATAGAAGTGCAGACATGACATTTATAAAATTACCCCAGGATAACTGTATTAGTTTTTTATTTTTTAATGATTGTGTGAAAACATATACATATAAAAAATAAATTTCAATGAAACACATTCTCATTTATATTTGTAGAAATAAAGATATTTACAATAACAATTTGGTTTATTAAAAAACTTATGTTAAAAATACTTTAAACAATTTCAACCATCAAAAAAACACATTTGATGCTTGAGTCCTCATCTCCTGGACTGAGACTTGGGCCGTCTGACTTCTGTAATGACCAGAACAAATAATGTGTCAAACATACAAGCAGGGAGTGTGTCTTCTTCTTCATGTTACTTGCCATTCATTGTAATTCATGTATATAAAAGACAACACAAAAGGAAATGTAGATGAGAGACAGTGCTTTTCATAAATTCATTTTCTATAAATAATTCAGAAAATTCAAGCAGTAGATCAGAATATTGCGGAAAAAAACTCTAAACTTATAATCACTTGATAAAAAATGAGTGAAATCTCCTGAGAATGGTTCAGGATCAGCTGTTTATTAATTGTATAATAATGAAAAGTGGGACTTAAAACGGACATAAATTATTACTGTGGGAGTAATACATGTGGAAACAACTTTCACAAATAAATAAATATAAATACCAGGGATTTCATGTGGCCAAAAGTCATCACAAGCCGGACATCGCGGCTCTGATCTTCCTTTAAAGTACCTGGCCACACATGGGTTGTGTATTTTTATGCCACATGTAGGATTTTCACAGATTTGGCACTAAAAAAAAATAAAAGATACAAATCAGATTTAATTAATCCAGTTAGAAATCCCATAAAGAATAATGTATGGTTAGGTTTTATGTACAAGGTTGAGTAAAACAAAAATGATATACACAGCTTTCAAAGTATCTATAAAATCATATCATTTAACAAGTGAATTATTGCTCATTTCTATTTATGTAGTTAGTCAATAGTTGTGGCAAGCAATTCCCTTCTTTACACTGTAATAATATATATTTTTATCCTTCAGATGTGTTTCCTTCAAATAGTATACAGTACATATACATATGATTCCAGACTAAATATGAAGCTATGCTTTTGAAACGTGCTCTTAGGGCTGGATTTATCCATTTATAACCACAACCAAAAAACTGCTAATATCAATGGCAAAACTGCTAGTCAGGATTGTCTTCTTAGTATCAGTTATGGATGTAATCATACAACTATGGTAGCCTAGCTTTGATTAAGCAGGAAAAAACTGTCTCTTCGGTAAGGCACAGCTTAATAGTAGGAATACTTTATAGTAGTGATTTAATGACATTAGTACAGTAAAGTTTATAAATGAGAGGATAGATTATAATTTCTTTCAGGTATTTATCAACATTTACCTGGAAAGCGATGTTGTGACAGATTTGGCACACTTTGACCTGGTCTTGATACATTGTGCGGATATATGGCTCCATTTCTATAATACACCTGGTGGACAAGGTGTATTCACCCCGTTTCTAAATGAATAAACAGAAATCAATTACACACCAAACCCAACATGAAGAGTTTTTTGACAGTTGTGGAGCAGTGGTTAGGCACAACAGCAAAAACACCAGTCACCTTTTATTTTGCTTTAGAAAAGATAAGCTACTCAACAAAGAACAAACTTGACAAGTTTTGGAAAATATGGAATATTTTCTATCATTTTCTTGAGAATAACAATATGGATGTAGATTGGATGGATGACAAATAGGACTGAGTTGTTTTCATTTTATTTTGATTTATATAGTTATTTACTCTCCGGTCTTTCTAGTTTTTTTTTTTTTTTGTTTGTTTTTTTTTTGATTGAAGTATAAAAAATGTAATCCTTATGATTGTAATGTGGATTCTGTGTAAGTACAAATCATAGGGCATATTTATGCTTTATTACAAGTCCCCTTTCTGTTTCTGTTTTTGGTTTGTTTCATTATAATGTGCCTTATTGTGCTGTTCTGTATTGTTCTTTGTTTGTTGTAAAATGAACAAAATCCATAATAAATAAATGTTTAAAAAAAAAAAAAAAAAAACACCAGTCAATTTTCATCTGATTACTAGATGATTTATTAGTAAATAAAATTAATTTAGATAGCAAATGTAGTATGATGATTTGTGTTGACACATTTCACATATTGCATGTTCATTATTTGAACAGCAAAGTCTGGATTTGGGAATATGATCAAATCTGTGAAAACTACAGATGGAGTTTCAGATTGTACGGTTGGTTTATTTCTATTGCTAATATTTCCATCTAATCTTTATCTTTTGCCTCACTGAATCCTAAAACTTTTTCCACTTTCAGTGACCTGATTTTTTTTTAAAAGGGAATCAGCTGTTTCATCCTCTGTATATGTATATATTGTATATATGTACACACACACACACATACATATATATATATATATATACATATACACATATACATATATATATATACACACACATACATATATATATATATACATATATATACATATATATATATACATATATATATATACATACATATATATATATATACATATATATATATACATATATATATATACATATATATATACACATATATATATATATATACACATATATATACATATATATATACACATATACATATATATATACATATATACATATACATATATATATACATATACATATATATATAAATATATATATATATATATATATACACATACATATATATATACACATACATATATATATATATATATATATATACACACACACACATATATATATATATATATATACACAGCCATCTGAATACCAGCATTGCAAATATTTATCTTAGTGAGGCTGGCTAACTAAACAACAAGTTTAAATCAAATTAAAATTAAAATTCTGTCCACACAAAACATGCAATTAGTTTGTAGAAAATATGGAGGGAATACAACTTAAATTTGATTTGGAAAATTTGTTGGAGACAATGT